>NC_135230.1:9417575-9665075 GCF_052324685.1 Brachyhypopomus gauderio | reverse complement strand
TGTAATTGTGTGTGTAGTTGAGTTGTTTTTTTTGTTGTTGATGTTTTAGCGTGCCTACTTTGTTTGGGTCTTTTTTTGCTATGGTGTTTGTTTTTTCTAGGAAATTTGAATTCCAGTGCTGCCATATTGTAGCATATTACAAATGCATTGAAATTCACACTAGACATCACCTATAATAAAAACCTTGATTTTTAAAGCACTGTCTATCACAATGCACAAGGTGCTTTACAGATAATAAAATGCATAGAGGAATAATTATGCTTATCACATCCTGAGATCAAACACCACAAGGAGGTATTTGCGATAATTAAATGGAAGAAAAAATTTAATAATTTAAAGAACACAGTGTAAGTTTTAAAGAGATGTTAAAGGGATGAATAAACTTTTAAAATAAAGAAGTGAATTCAAAGACTTCAAAGAAGAAAGAATTCAAAATTAGTTGATGTAAGTCTTATATGTAATAAAAATGAACTCCCACACTCCTGGATCTTTCTTATGACTGGATGAGACGCTTATAAGGACGTTCCTAAGGCTCAAAGTGAAACCGTGCTTGAGCCTTATACTTATGGCGAGTTCTTCATGAGATCAGGGGTGACCTCAGCACTGACCTTTCAACCCTTCTCACTTTGTCTCAGACTCCAGGCAAATGCAGACGTCTCCATCCTGGTCCTACGAGCAGTCCTACCCGTACCTGGGCCCCATCTCAGCGCCAGCGGTCCACTCTACCACACCCATTTCCCCCAGCCGCAACGCCATCCACTGTAAGATCTCCTCTGCACCAGCCCTTTACACGCTACCTCCATCTGTCTTCAGTGCTCCATCAGTAGATGATTGCAGGTTCTCATGTAGTCCTCAGATGTATGTAAGCTGTTTATGATATAATGACTTGTATGGCAGTCTCCGAATGTGTAAAGCAGTCTACGATGAGAAAATCTGGTTCTCCGAAGAAGTTTAAGGGTCTTTTGGTCAGACCATTCAGCCAAAAACACAGTACACTTGAGCTGGGTAATAAAAGTCGTGTAACAATGGAAAATGGTTTTAAAATGGCTTTCTGGAAAGGTTACGTGTCTGGATACGTGCTGCGTCTTTGTGGCTGTTCTGTATCGCTGTGTGCCGTCTTGAAGGACTCTTCCTCACCCTGAACCTTCATCCCTGCAGGTCCAGACCTGACGGCGTTCGCCGACCCCCGCGTGAGTCTGGAGCGGCCCTTCTCCTCCCTGCCCTCTCTCCCAGACGGCCGCTTCTCTGACCCTCGCGTCTCTTACCCCACCGGGGCTTTCACCTACACCCCCACCCCCGTCACCAATGCTATAGGCATCGGCATGTCCGCCATGACGGCGCAGGCCGGCCGCTACCACACCTACCTACCGCCCCCCTACCCCGCCGGCTCCTCCCAGGGCCAAGGTGGACCGTTCCAAGCCAGCTCCTCGCCCTATCACCTCTACTACAGCACCGCCGCCGGGTCGTACCAGTTTTCCATGATGCCGGGGGGAGGTGGAGGCGAGCGCTCGCCGCCGCGGATCCTGCCGGCCTGCACCAACGCCTCCACGGGCTCCGGCCTGCTCCACCCTTCGCTGCCCAGTCAGAGTGACGTGGTCGTGGAAGCGGAGGGAAGTCACAGCAGCTCCCCCACCAGCATGTCTGCTGAGGCCGTGTGGAGGCCGTACTGAGCCGTGATGGACTGGCATGTTGACCAATAAGAGGCAGGCAGCTGAACTAGGTGTGCTCTCATTGGAGCAGAGGGTGAAGGACTCATTTTACACGGCATGAGACTCATGTTTGTTTTGTTTTTTTTTGAGAGTTCTGGATTTTTATTATTATTATTATTTTTTGCAATAATGACTCTGTATCTTTGTTCCTAATTGTCAATGACACCAGCTTTCCATATTCACATGAATACACTGACAAACCCCTCCCACTAAACCTATTTGAATCAAAACAACATAAAATAATCTGGCAAATATTGTCCAATCACAATTGACGGAATACATACAAACACATAAGCCACCATTTCACAACAACGAACAATTTGTAGATGCCAAAAAAACGGGAACCATTCACACAACTTACCCAACAACAATCAATTCTAGACACCACTGCCCACCGCTGACTGTTGATTGATAACGATAGTGTGAGGATTCGTGACTGAGGTGAACCAGCACGGTGTTCGGGTTCACGGCCTGCTCGTTGGAAACGTGTCAGTGTTTCGTGACAGACCTACGGTTAGCATTGTTAGCACTGGCAGAGATCAACACTGACCCGACACCATGCGATATTTCCATTCGAGAGTTCAAACAGGCTCTGTAGCACACGCAGTCCCAGTTTTACGAGGCTGCTTTTTTATCTGGTCACTGCCTTTCAAGGTCTCTTTCTCCGCTACATTTATGCTGCAATGTGTTTCATTTTTCCAGTTGCTCCCTTCGAACAACAATATAGTGGATGATTTGGAATAAAATGGAAGGGACTCGGTCCACATACTTCTGTGTAAATAGACTGTAAACTACTTTCTGATATCATTGGTCAGTAGCCATTTGATGATGTCATCAACCATGTGACACTGTCCTTGACTTTCACACGTGAGGAAATTAGCATAAATGCAGCTTAGCCAATATGTTTTTTTAGTCTGTCTTTATTTTGTGAATGTAAACCTTTGTTGTGAAGAAGTCGACTGTTTGTAGACCGTGTGGTGTCTTTTTTTCCCCCTTTCACTAAGCAACAGTCCAATGTCCAACTCATGAGAAAAAGTCTGTAGTCTCTCAGTCTCTCTCTCAGACTCTCTCTCAGACTCTCTCTCTCAGACTCTCTCTCTCAGACTCTCTCTCAGACTCTCTCTCTCAGGCTCTGCCTGTCTCTCTCTCCCGTGCTGATGGCGCAGTAACGTCCTGGCTCCTGAGCCAGTGCCAGGTTGTAACACCCCCACTCCTCACGCTGCCATGTGCTATTCCTGACCCAAGAAGAATTTATACAGACAAGCACACAGGCCCTAACCTGCCCTGTGCCAGTCAACACTATTTTACAGACAAACAAGCTCTCTTTATGTTCTCCTTTACCAGTCTCTTCTTACAGACCTCCTCCACATTCACAACCCCCCCCCCCCTCCCCCCCCCCCAAAAAAATATAAAAAAATAATAATTCTCTAGACAATACATTTTGGCCCAAAGGGGTCTTTTGGATATAATCCCCCATATTTAGTTCTTTATAAGTATGTTTTAGCTTCTTTTTTCTTTTCTTCTTTCTTCCTTTCTTTCACACATAAAACACACAGAGGAAAGAGGAGGACAGAGGGATATATAAACGCAGACCTGGCCAAAGAGTCACCGGGAAGAGACCGCAGAGCTCCAACTATAATCCTGCTCCAGGATTCGGGCCAAGGTCCATAAAATCAAATCGTCTTTATAAAAAGAGACCAGGGTGTCAGAGCAGTATGACCCCGACAGCCACACACACAAGCACATACCACCGTCTGTATTTATATGTAGATTGTGTGTGTGTGTGTGTGTGTAGGTGTTTTAGGGTTACTATCTCTATAGTGACCAAAGTCACCACAGTGATAGCAAGATAAAGATTGAGAATGCTTTGCTTTTGTATAAAATGCAGGTTTATCTGCAAAAGTAAAAGATTTCATTGAAATTACAGATGAGATTTGCAGATTATGGATGAAGTTTTGGCTAACTACATAAACAAGTATATAATTTTAGCTGCAATAATACACAAGTCAATAGAACATCTCTGTAGTGACAAGCGCATGTTGGGGAGGTTGTGTGTGTGTGTGTGTGAGAGTGTGTGTGTGTGTGTGTGTGTGTGTGTGTGTGTGTGTGTGTGTGTGTGTGTGTGTGTGTGTGTGTGTGTGTGTGTGAAAGAGTGGACTGAGGTGAAATGGGAGCTATTTACAGCAATTAGGCCATCATTTAAAATAAACCTCAGATCTCAGTTCTCCTACATCTTGCAGGAGGAACTCTGACTCCACAGTGGCAACGCCAACATTCACATGAAAATTGAAAACAGAATGATTCATATCAATGGACAGTTGATAAAAAGTTTAAAAGTCTGACTCAAACTGAAGCACATTTCATTTCAGCTGGATTTTGGACAGATATAAACAATTAAAGTAACACGAAAAAGTGCAAACTTTCTAACTCGTCATTCAGGTCCCATCTTTAGCCCAGCAAATAATATTTACAGTGATTTCCAGAGCCAATCTCCATATTCTTACACAATTTAGCCTAAACGGACTGATCAGGGGTCAAGGTCACTCACCTATCAATTAAAAGCCATTCATCAAGTAGATGGTCCGTCTACCACGTCATCCGTGGCAGCCTACAGGATCAATACGCGGGGCAGTAACCTCCCTAGACCCGTCCACTGTCATTCCAGTTGTGTTCAGCTTGCAGATTTTAGACTGTGATTAATCACAAAGGATGAACAGGGGGAAAATTAACGGTGGCAAAAGGCAGTGCAGCTCCATTAATCTAAAGGGTTGACACTGCACGTGCAGGCTGCGGAGCTGCTGATTGGAGGAGATTTATCCCGCTCGTCATGGAATTCTGAAAATTAATTTCCTTTATGCAGACAATGGCCTACAGGACTATAACCTTTTCTCGTCTTGGATGTCTCAATAATTAAGGCTCCCATATCACATATGCATAGAAAATGGCAGTAAACAGTATAGATTTATTATTTATTTGTTAGTTACTGGCACCTTTCCATAAATAACATTCCATGACCTACAGGGAACTAGCGTATATATTTCAATTTGTTGATGAAACCAATGTCATAATTATGCTGTTCTATATTACATAATATGGGAGGCACAATGAATGCAGATTATCAGAGCACTAACGTTACAGTCAAATATTACAATGTTGGAGGTCACAGCACTTTTATTAACTGCCTATTTTGATAATCGACTCTTCCGATTTCATGAGAAACGTGTAAGATAAGGTATTTAGTACCATTCAAACGTCAAAATCGAGCGTTACGGTTCCTATTATTCTTTATTGTCTATTTGGACATCTGTTAGTGACTCTACCATTGTCTGATGTTCTACTTTAAACGCTTTTATGGACCCGGACATTTCATGTATTACATTTTACATTCCTCCATTTATTCCTCCATTTATATAATCAAAACTTCACAGTTAAACTTAATAGTCTACTAACAAATTCCCCACAACTATAAAAAATAAACTACAGCGTATGATCGGAGAAGGAAACACGGCGCCTCTCGCTACAAAATATGCAGTAAAGTCACCGCCTAAGAGGCCACACTAACACAACCACCGCTCTTCTCCTTATATAATACGAATCTTTGTTATTTTAATACATGTAGTGTTTTTTTCTATTAGCTGTCGTTTTCCTTTACCGTTGTGCATTTAATTATAGCTTGTCGGTTCTTGTGTATTTATTTACTTTTTGAATTGATTATTTATTTATTACCTTGACAATTGTCATATTCAGCTCCACATTATTTGCTGTGGACCATTTTGTTCATGGTATATTCACGCCAATAAAACTCTCCTGAACTGATCAAACACGTAACGGGATTGCCGACCCTGCACGGACACGGGCGCGCGGCGCACAACTGCGCTGCCGGAGCGCACCCAGCACGCTCGTGAAGCAGCTCGCGACGCAGCTCGCGGGCACGCGCGCGCCCGTGACGCGCTCACGCCAGGCGCCAAATTCGTAACGGCGGAAGCGAAACACAAACAAGAGACGCGGCCGCGGCGCTCGGTGTTGTTAACGCGGCCACACGTTTAAAACACGGTTCACGTTAATTCTCAACGATGTCGGAACTCGGCTCCTACTCCCCGAGCTTTAAAAAACCGTCCGACGTCCTTCGGATGAGAAGGAAACGGGCCCGCAGCGAGGGCCACCGGACCGCCGCCGCCGCCGGCTCCCCCGGGTCCGGTCCGTCCACGGCGGCGGTGCGGCCGTTTTCACCGGGTCGCCCGTCACTCGTCCGGGGACGCGGCGGCGGCCTGAAGCGCAGGAACCCCTTCGCGAAGCTGGAGAACACGTACGGCAGCCCGAAGGAGAGAGCCGCGGCGTGCACGGAGGGCTCCCCCGAGCCCAAGAGGTCGTTGGCCGCGTTCAGCGACGTGTTGGACCGCGCGGAGCGGCTGAAGGAGAACGTGGTGGATGAACGTCCAGCTGTGGTGGTGACTCAGGTTACAAACACCCCAAAGATCCCAGATTTCCTTCCTAATGTGATGAGAATCAAATCCACAGTTTGCATAAGCAGTGATGTAACGCTTGATTTTGTTCTTCTAGCCACAGAAACCTGCTTCTTTTTCTGAAGACTCTTTATTTGAAGATGATCTAACAGAGGTGGAGAAATGCAGCCCTGACCGGAAGGTGGGTGAACATAAGCACGTTGTCAGCCTCCTCTGGCGTCAAACTACCAAGGATTAACGTGTCGGGTGTTTTCGTACCCCATTTAGAGCCCAGAGGCCCCTGCTGGTTGTCACACACCACCTGTTGAAGTGTGTAGAGAATATCCAGCGGACTGGAGTCTGAAGACCCGGTTGCTCTTCACCTCCACACAGTCGTTCTCCTGGGCTGAGCACCTCAAGGCTCAGGAGGAAGCGCAGGGCCTGAGTTTGCACTGCAGGGCAGAATATGCTCGTCTGCCCCAGAATATCCAGGTACAACTGTAGCCCTGTCCGCAGAAACGTGAGGTGTGGAATGATGTATACTGGATTATGGTACAAAAAGAAAAGAAAAAAAAAATGCTCCGATCTGGCACTGTGATTTTTGACTGCAATTTTAATACAGCAATTACCAGATGAATACAAGATGTGATGAATGGCCGTGTCTGCGTTTTGAACTGGAGCTAAATGAGTGCGTTGTCTCATCGTCCTGGGGTCTGGTTCTCTTCCCAGGAGCCCCGCACCTGTGGTGAGCTGCGTTCTGCCTTCCAACAGTCCTTACAGTACTGGCAGCACCCGACCTTCTCGTGGCTGGGCCTGTTCCCCAGGATCGGGGCGGAGCGTGCCTTCCAGGGCAAGAGCACGCCGTGGGCACAGGACACCGCCCTCCAGCAGAGCCTGATGGGGGAATGGTGAGGGGGGGGGGGGGTGATTTGGAAACTTGCCTTAAGCTTACCTGTTGGTTTACTCCACCACACGATGGACTGGCCTTTCTTCTTGATGTTCTGGCTGGTCTTGGTGCCACACGTGTCTAAGCCGTCGTCGTCTGCACTTCGCCCTGCAGGTCCGTGAGCCTCACGTCTCTCTACAGCCTCCTGAAGGCCAAGCTCTGTCCGTACTTCTATGTCTGCTCCTACCAGTTCACGGCGCTGTTCAGAGCGGCGGGCCTGAGTGGAGCGAGGGGCATAACTGCACTACTCTCGCCCACCACCAGGGGTCTACGGGAGGCCATGAAGGCCGAGGGTAAGAACAGCACGCAGAAAGAGCAGAGCAGGTGTAGGGCATCTCGGGACAAACCGGTCTGGACTGGGACTGAATCTTATGGTATAACTAAAGAACCTGTGCCTGATGTAATTGTTCATTACACTCTTACAAACAGCCTGTAGAGAGGTCATGTCATTGTACAGGAGGGAACAGCTTAATTATTAATGGATAGATAACTCACTCACTGGATGAGACAAATGCTATTTTGCATTTCATTTTCATATCCAAGTCTGCATTTTGTGAACTGAACTACACTGGAATTCAGTGAAGCACAAAGCCTGATTTCTCACATACTTGCATGTATTGTTCTTATCTTCCTCTTTCAAGAAACCAAATCCTCGTATTTACACAGGAGTCCCACAGGAATTGTTTTATAAGTGATGCAGAGACTGAATTAAATCAGGAGCCGTAGAACTCCTTTGAAATTCATATAGTCTGGTTTGGAGCTGAATAGCACTGTTTCATTTCCCGAGTCATTCCAGTGTTTTCAGTTGTCTGGCATCCTATTTTCTGCAGGGATAGAGTTCTCACTCCCTCTACTGGAGGAAAAGAGGAAGAACAAGGAATCCTGCTCCTCCCAGAATAACAGCTCTCAGCAGGCCCAAGATGAAGCTAACCATAAATTGTAAGTAATTGTACTGCATGTATCACACATCAATTTTTAATGGGACATCAGTTTTAACAATGGATACTGTGGGTACTTTTAATTATGTATAATACACAAAGGTAGACACAGTTGTAGTAAAATACACGAGGTTTCCAAAGAACTAGGTCATTTCAGAGGTCCTTCATCAGCTGTGTAAGCAAAGGAATCGTCTTCTCTCCAGGACTTCAGAGCACAGCGATAATGAAGAGGATGTAGATGAGGAGGAAGAGGATGATGATGATGGTGGGTTCTCATGGCTGAAAGAGATGGGAGTTCAGGACCAGATCAAGAAGCCTGATGCCATCTCGATTAAGCTGTACGTTGAACGTAACTACCGTCTCGGCCGGTCAAAGTGCACATGTTCTAAGATTCACACTATGACTAAAATGAGATGGGTATAGTGCTACCTTGTTAGAAGGGGCTTTTAGATCCCTCGAATGGTCAAGCCGGGTATAACGTTTGTCTTGAACACTTGAAGTTCCCCGTTGGTTTGTACATGTGAATGCCTGTTGAATCTGTTCATATCACCAACATGGCATGGCCCTCTGTCTCCCACCAGACGAAAGGAGCACGATGCTGTCCGGCTGGACCACAGACCAGAGTCGGTGGTGCTGGTGGCGGGCTCCAACACCTTCACCCTCATCAATTTCCTCATCAACTGCAAGGGCCTTGTGGCGGGAGCAGGTTCCCAGGCTGGCCTGCCCCCAACCCTGCTGGCTCCATCCGCGTTCCGAGGTGCCACCCTGCACACTCTGAAGGTGAACACCAGCTCCACCTGCAACACCTCCACCTTCACCCACCCGTGTCTGTGTTGAGTGGCATCAAGTTCAGTGCTCTCCCTGTGCAGGCGAGGAGCGTGAACGTGAAGACCCAGGAGCGGGCGGCCTACAAGGACGTGTGCAGTCTGGAGGTCACGGGGCCCATCATGCCCCACACGCTGCACGCCCTCACGCAGCTCCTGAGGCCGGCCCAGAGAGGGGAGTTCTCCGCCGTGCTGTACACTCACGAGCCCAGCGCTGTCCTCAACGTGCCCAGCACCAACGTGCCCACAACCAAGACATCCGAACCTGACCAGCAGGTTTGTTGTGCTTGTAGATAAATTCTCAGATAAGTAATTCTCAAGTAAACGAAGGCTCAAATTAGTACATGACCAGGGTTTATTAACTTAATACCCACCTGGTCATATACTGTATCAATGCAAATGTGTGAAAATTCACTCTTATTCGAGATTTGCAAGTTTGATACCTTGTTTAATTAATAAGACAAATCTGTTAATTCTTTTTCACATTCTTCTTACAAGAAAAGCAAACTGGTTGATTTCACCACTTACAAATTAATTCAGTCTTATTGAACGCTACCTCATTCATGAGTTAAATTCAAACTCATGTCAAACTAAACACAATCACCTGATGGACGATAGCTCGGAGACGGACCCAGTTAGAGTGCACGCGTTTGGTTGCCAGTATTCTGCACAAAATAAACATTCACCTGAGTGACACTTTCAGAACAGCACATAATAAATGAGACTTACGATGTTCGTTGAACTTTACCGTGAAACTTTGAGCTGCGCCGGTCAAACTCGTGTCCCATCCCAGAATCAGATCACGCGCCCTCACTTGAGCACACAGTGTCAGTGTGGTGGCCACCAACTTAACTTCCACGTCTTTGCAGGAGAAGGCGGTGCAGGAGCTGGGACAGTGCGGCCTACAGAGGAGCACGGTGGAGCAGCTGGTGGAGCCGGCCGCCCTGGGCAAGGCCGCCCTCCGTCAGCTCCAGCTGACTGACTACTCCTACACCTGGAGGACCTGAGGGCTGGCCTCCACCCTCCAGCCAAACTACACCCTGGTGGGACCTGAAAGAGTGTGAGGCTGACCAGTAGGGATGTCTCAGTCCTCTGTTGAACAAGCTGTTTGTTTGTGTGGCTAGGTGTGAAACTATGCGTTGGGGAATGTGTGTCCAGAGTTTGTGTGTTCTGTGACCATACAGTGTGCACTTTTCTTTGTCTTTGTCGATTTAAATGTCAGGATTGTCTATCAAGTGTTTCAAACAATGTGATGCCATATAAGTTTCAGACGTGGACATGTTTGGGGTGGGGGGCGTGTACGCGTGCAAATGCTTCTCAGCAGTTTACATGAAGGACTCCTTTTTTTTTACTTTGTTCATACATGGCAGTAGTGATCTTTTAATCATATGCACATACTCTAGAAACCTGTCATTGGAAAAATGTTGAATTCTGATTCTGTGTAAACTTGCCCAAAGTTTATAACACACAAAAAATGAATCTCTTTCAAAACCCTCTGGCTATGGTTATTTCAAGTGAGAACCTACGGATAAATAAGTAGTCTATGGCCATTTTAATTTTAAGTATAACATTAAATTAACTGTCTTTTTTCTATTCTTGTATATTCCTTGCATGATCTTTGTTTCCTTGCTTGCACGCTGTAAAAACAAGAATGCAGCTCATCACAAAATGTTGATTTATTCTTTAAGATTACTATGCTAAGACTTGTCCAGGGGTTTATTATAAAACATGTAATTAGCATGTACAGCCAATATTGCATGTGTACATAAAACGCGTGTACAGAATAAATTATGCCTGTAGACAAAATTATGTGCATTTCACGTGTGGGTGAAATTCTGAATACAAAATGACTGCAGACAGGTACGCCCGTGTCAAACCAAAAAACTCGAAAACTGCTGCATTAAAATAGCTTAGAATACATTGATTAATTTTGTGATTTTTATTGTTTACAGTTAAAAGTTGGAAAACAAATGAGTGATTTTATGTTAATTTGCTTCTTACAGTTCTATGTTCTAAAATATTAAAATGAATATGCCTGAAATGTTATGTACCATGGACAAACCGGTTAGTAACATAACCCTAATAACATTGTAATTACACATTACCTCAACTATAATAACTAATAGCCTACATTGCAATTACACAAATATAAAACATTACAAATAAAATGTTTGGTTTGAAGTGAATTTTGATCACTTTGGCTTTCCACTGTCTCGCGTGGATTTCCAAGCGCTCCCACACGTTTCTACTCTAGGGCAAATTTACTTTGGAACTTCTTTACACATCTTTTGACATAAAAGATGTTATAAAGACGGTATAAAATACCTTCTCGCTTCTCAGAATCACAAGGCCAGAGAGGATAGGAAACATATTTTGAAGAATTTTGAAGTTATTTTGAAGAATTCCCTTGTAGGTCTAATAATGTCCAAACACAGAAGGACTGAGATTGTTTTTTAATGTCTATTTTGTGATTGCGAATTTCAGTGTGCCACCACTCGTAATGATTGTTTATCCTCCAGATTATTCGGTATGATTGGCAAAGACGATGTATATATACAGCTTGATCGGAAGAGTAATAAAAAACTCAATTTGTGTGGAAATCTGTATTAAGACTAGATTCAGACATGTCTGTTAACTGTTGTATTTTCGTATCTTAAACACATTAAGATTCACTTCACACTTAAAAGTGTAGAGACGTAGTGGATTTTTATGACAACTGATTGTCATGTATTGTATGATATGTTTGTACGCTTTTTATTATTTAATTATATATTATCTGTAAAATACATTTGTTAAAAGTGGTTTTGTATACTTTATAGTCCTCCTTTTCCTACTCTTTTTGGAAAAAACAGAACATGGTTCCCGTTTGAACACAGACACCTCTGAGCTGGGACGGTCATAGCTGTGTTACAGTCCGTGTTACATTTATTACAGCTCTGAGGTAAATTCTAATGTAACGCTTTAGATTGAAGGGAGAAGCCACCAGCATATCTGGAGTGGTATCTAAAAAAGTCCAACAGCTAAGCGGGTCTTATCCATTACGTTGTTTAAACCGGGTTTTTCAGTTCGGTAAGTATTATACCGTTTGCTCATGTTTGCGGAGATTAGAGTAATCTCGGCTATGCGGGGTTTTTTTTTACCGGTTTCAGACACAAGCTTTCGTCTTTTCTTTTGGCAGCAACATCGACGCTATGGTATATGGACCCCAAAAATATTTGTTTGTTTGTTTGTTTAATTGAAGAGAAGCTGTGTGAAATGTTTTCTTGAACTCGTTTGTCTTTGAGTGTTAATCTAAAATGTCTCTTGGTAGGCTAGACTAGATTTTTTTTTGTAGTTTTAGTAGGTAGCATTAATTCAGCAGATTAACTGTCCTGTCTTCAATAACGTATGTAGTAAAATATTTAAAATTATGATGTACGCTTTTCTAAAATGTCTTTAAATATTTACTAGACTTGTCCTTCATAATTATTTATCATGTTAGGCTTCTTACTTCTATAATTCGACAAAGTCTGTCAACAGATTCTAAGATAACATTAAAAGTCCTCTTCTCAGTTAAATGGATAATTACTTACAAAATGTAAAAATGCAATATAGCCTATAAGAATATAAAGGTTAGACATTCTGATTGAAAGGCTGCATCAGTTCAGTTGCCCGGGCAGATTGTCAGTGTCACATTTGCGCTGGTGTAATGTGAACACGCAATAAAACGTGATTGCATCCAGGCTTAGATCGGAAACGATGTGATCCAAACAGCTGTTTTACGTCTATAGTAGCAAGGTCAAATGACACCTTATTAATATAGGCCTGCAGTTGCTCTCATTCAGTTTTTCACTTGTTTCATGGTTATTTATTTATTTCTGATATTTTAGTTGTGTGTTTTTTGTATTATTATTATTATTAGCAGTATTCATACTATTAGTATTAATAATAATGATAATATTGATGATGATGATGATGATGATGATGATAACCCTCTTATTACTCAACATTTTTGTGGCCATATTCAAAAAGTTATGTTTTATTGCTTTACAATGTTATTTATTGCCTTTTTATATTTAGCCTACAGCTCTCTGGATTTTTGAGAGAAATTTCCTGGCTAAATGAAAGTGTTTGGTCATGCAGTGATTGTAGCATCAGCCCTAACAGGTGAGTCAGGCCGGATTATGTGAATATTTTGATGACTTATTGTTAAACTACATGAAAGTGCTTGAATGCCACCTTCTTAAACCATTTGTTTACTTCTTGATTTGTTGAACATGGTATCTGCACCACTAGCATGTCTAGCAGTGATCACGCAGATCACTTCGGTGGAGGTGCCGTTTGGTGGCACGGTGTCTCTGCACTGCAACCATGGTGGAGGAGATCTCGATCTGAAGTGGGAGGCCAAGGGCAAAGACGTGGCCTCTTACCTGGATGGCCAGCTGGTGGTTGGGAAGGGATTTGAGGAGCGAGTGGAGCTAAGCCAATCAGAAGACTCGGAAGGGTCATTCTCCCTGACTCTGACCGACGTGGTGATGAGTGATGCCGGCCTGTATGAGTGTGTGTGGCAGGGGAGGAGAGTCCTAACCACAGTGACGCTGAATGTTCTGTGTGAGTACCTTTGAACAATGTAAACAACCCATAATACTTGGACACGCGAAGGCTAATGACATCACATTAAGTTGCCATTTTCGTTCCTTTTTGAAGCCCCACCGTTCCCAAATGCTCGTATTGTGGTTGCGGAGGGCGAGGACGTCACACTGCCTTGCTTTGGCCAAATCCCCAAAGATCAACCTTGGGAGAAGATTCATGTTCGGTGGCTGAAAAACGACAAGGTGGTCCTGTTCTTAGACTCTGGCGGGTCCTTCATGCACGTCAGCTCCTTTAGGTTGTCATTATCCTCCATGGAGGATGTCACCCGGGGCAACTTTTTCCTCTCCATCAAGTCAGCGAGGGTTTCGGACCAAGGTGTTTACAAATGCCTCTACAAGGACGATTCCGAGACTCTACGAAGCGGAGACCCGGAGACGTACGCCCTCATCGTTACAGGTGTGGCATGTTGTGGTTGGGCCAGGGGACCGGGCAGGTGAGCTGAATCAGGTGCAGTAGAGCTACAAAACCTGACCCACACTGGGTCTGAGACTCTGGTCTCTCATTTGACGATTTCCTGAGCTGTATGCAAATGAGTCACATGACATTCATTGCTAAATGAGTTTGATCAGTGACCTTTGGTGATGCATCTTTTCCCCCTGAAATCCATTACGCAGGAGAAAGGATGTAATATGAAATGAAAATATTCTTTGGAAAACTGATCATGTAAATTAGGAAGTGCTGGTTATTTGGAGAAGTGTATTATTTTGGTGTATTTGTAAATAAAGGATTTCTTATATTGATAATAGTCATATAAATCATATCACATAAGATTCCTGATTAGATCTTTCCAGAACCAAACAGCCCACAAACAGTCTTTCTCTGCCAAGTCTATTTGATGCTACCTAATGGTAATCACTCCACACAAGCTGAAGGGGTTGCACCAGGTGCACCTTTGTGAGGGTTTTAGCACATTTTTGTTGAGTGGTCTAATTACAGTGAGTTTCCTTCTAGCGAAATCAGAGCTACCGCCTCTAGTCCAAGCAGGGCCGACCACTACTGCTTATCTTACCGTGTCGACTGTCCATGTCAGAACTGACGGCACTACAGAGCAAGATGCTGTGGAGGGTAATGTAATGAGTACTAGTTCTACTGAGTACCTTTGACGTAAAGCACCACAAAGGGGCATGGAATCATAAACGCATAACTTGGGCTGGCAAAAGCACGAGTGACGTCCATTCCAGTGAGACATCTCCCTTCAGAGGTTCTTTCAGTGAGACATCTCCCCTCAGAGGTTCTTTCAGTGAGACATCTCCCCTCAGACGCTCTTTCAGTGAGACATCTCCCCTCAGAGGTTCTTTCAGTGAGACATCTCCCCTCAGAGGTTCTTTCAGTGAGACATCTCCCCTCAGAGGTTCTTTCAGTGAGACATCTCCCCTCAGAGGTTCTTTCAGTGAGACATCTCCCCTCAGACGCTCTTTCAGTGAGACATCTCCCCTCAGAGGTTCTTTCAGTGAGACATCTCCCCTCAGAGGTTCTTTCAGTGAGACATCTCCCCTCAGACGCTCTTGCAGTGAGACATCTTCCCTCAGAGGTTCTTTCAGTGAGACATCTCCCCTCAGAGGTTCTTTCAGTGAGACATCTCCCCTCAGAGGTTCTTTCAGTGAGACATCTCCCCTCAGACGCTCTTTCAGTGAGACATCTCCCCTCAGACGCTCTTTCAGTGAGACATCTCCCCTCAGAGGTTCTTTCAGTGAGACATCTCCCCTCAGAGGTTCTTTCAGTGAGACATCTCCCCTCAGAGGTTCTTTCAGTGAGACATCTCCCCTCAGAGGTTCTTTCAGTGAGACATCTCCCCTCAGACGCTCTTTCAGTGAGACATCTCCCCTCAGAGGTTCTTTCAGTGAGACATCTCCCCTCAGACGCTCTTTCAGTGAGACATCTCCCCTCAGATGCTCTTTCAGTGAGGCTTCGTTCCGTATATCTAAACCATCTATGGCATGTCGCCATATCGCTTCCCAGGAGGATCGAGTTCAGGGAGCCCCAACGGTGCGTTAGGGTTCACTGTGAAGAGTACCAGATAGGTTAGCACACTGAGTGTGTTCCTCCCACAAACCTACGAGCAACCACAGCTCTGCCGTAGTTCTGCTATCCTGTCCTCCTCCAGAACGCCTGGTGACATTGCAGTGGCGTTACAGTATGAGTATCGTGAGTGACACAATGAGTGTTGAGAGTAACGCAGTGACATTACAGTATGTGTATTGTGAGTAACACTGAGTATTGAGAGTGGCACAGTGAAATTAGAGTAAGAGTATTGTGAGTGACACAATGAGTATTGAGAGTAACGCAGTGACATTACAGTATGAGTATTGTGAGTAATACAGTGACCATTGAGATTAATGCAGTGACATTACAGTAAGAGTATCGTGAGTGACACAATGAGTGTTGAGAGTAACGGAGTGACATTACAGTATGAGTATTGTAACACAATGAGTATTGAGAGTAACGCAGTGACATTACAGTATGAGTACTGTGAGTGATACAGTGACCATTGAGATTAATGCAGTGACATTACAGTAAGAGTATCGTGAGTGACACAATGAGTGTTGAGAGTAACGGAGTGACATTACAGTATGAGTATTGTAACACAATGAGTATTGAGAGTAACACAGTGAGTATTGAGAGTAACGCAGTGACATTACAGTATAAGTATTGTAACAGAATAAGTATTGAGAGTGACGCAGTGACATCAAAGTATGAGTATTGTGAGTGACACGAGTATTGAGAGTAATGCAGTGACATTACAGTATGAGTATTGTGAGTAATACAACAACTATTGAGAGTAATGCAGTGACATTACAGTATGAGTATTGTGAGTAACACAATGAGTATTGAGAGTAACACCGTGCCATAACAGTATGAGTATTGAGATGAATGCAGTGCCATTGCAGTATTACAGTTTGCCATTACAGTTACCCAAAGTACTCTAACTGTTGGAGTGGTCATCTTATTGATTACTGACTACTATGTGCATGGAAGCCTAACTAAAAGTATTTTGTTTGAGGCAACAGATTTCAGCTCAGCAGAATCTCCTGTCATAAGTTGATGTGGTTCTCTAGGGCATTAAATGTAATAGTCATAATGTATGTGATCATTTTAACTGGTGCAAAAAATTGCATCACATAAAGTGTGTGTGTCCATGATGTTTTCGGTCCAGCTTTCGAAACATCTACACCTGAAGACACAACAGCTTTGCTGGAGACAGACGTTGGTGTCACAGACAAGACCAAATCTAGCACCAGCATGGAGGAACCTGAACTAATTACTCCTGACGGTGAAGACAGCGCCACAGTACAGGGTTCTGGGAGAGGTTCGTTCATGGCACTCTGTGGCCCGAGTAGCAGGATGTCATTGTCACACTGGACCAGCAGAACTGGAGGAGACCTGCTTGGTGTTAGGAACACAGAGCTAATTTATGTTTTACCAATCAAACCTGCAATGTTTATCTGATGCTACATAAAAGCACATTTAAGTGAAGGGTTAAATACATATATAAAAAAAACACTTTCTTTGGACTAAATAATATGGACCTTTTGTGATGTTTCGATATTGCTTTCAGACAATGGAACCAATACATTTAATTGAATTTTAGTGTATTCACCCATTAAAGTATTTACAGTTGTCAGCTATTTCACATTTTGATTCTGCTTCAAGGGCCAAGCTCATAAAAGACACATTTTCTTTCCAATGTCAAATATTTCAGTAAGATGATTTGGTGTGTAATTGACAAATGAAGTCACAGTTGCACCTACGTGTAGAGTTTGCACTGTAATTATTGTATAGTGATCTAATTACAATGTGTTTCCTTCTAGCGATATCAGACCTACCATCACAGGCCACAATGACCTCTGACCTTGTTGGGTTAATCACTGGTACCAGTGCCGACAGCGCTACACAACAGAGTACCATGGAAGGTAGTGTAATGAGCAAAGATGTAATTTGTAATTTGTAATTTGGTGACTTTAGAAGATAAAGTAAAAGGAAGTGAATCAAACTGGCATCTGGCATCCTAAATACCGTAGAATCCTCAAAACAAGTGACACAACCCCTACGGTGACAGTTAATGATATGCAAATCCTTTGTGCTTGATAACATCAGTGTTGATGCACCAGAAAACACCTCCTCACTTCTGGGCAGGACAGATTAACAGCTACAGTTAAGTGTTTGGTTAAAGTTATAGCTAGTAAAAAGGTAAGCTTAGTTAATAAATGTACAAGTTGTACAAGCAGATTTTTTCTACCAGTGACCCAGGGTATTTAAACATTGTTCTAAAGTGTGTGATAAAGATACAGCATGTTATTACAGGACTGAAAGTTATGACTTACATGATAAAATATCACAGTTAAGCCATTCATGCAGAAATCTAGGTAATTCAGACTTTTCACTCATATATAGACCTTCACAGATTGCTTAAGACTGGCCATTTCTTTCTGTTTTGGTGATGTCCAACAGTCTCTTAAGGGTCATTCACAACAACTTAACATTTCTGCATTCTCATGTAAAGCATTATACATAGTACGTTATTACTATTACAATTTACTAGTACTTTTTAGTAATTTAATAATAAAATTAGCATCTTCATCTTTTTTTTCACATTTTGCCACGATTATGCTCATAAAATATTGTTTTTACTTACCAAATGGCAAATACATTTGTAGAAAATATTACACACAAGCCTCTGAATGTTTGGTGTCTTACCTTATCACAAAGTGAAAATAAGTAGAATTGGTGTGGAATGGACAAAGGAAATGACAGTTGTATCTGCATGTAGATTTTGCATTGTAATTGTATAGTGATCTAATTATAATGTGTTTCGTTCTAATGATATCAGACATACCAACACAGGCCACAATGACCTCTGACCTTGTTGGGTTAATCGCTGGTTCTAGTGCTGACATCGCTACAGAACAGAGTACCATGGAAGGTAGTGTAATGAGCAAAGATGTAATTGTCACTACTGGCACCCATCACAAACAAACTATATAAAGGTGACTTTAGAAGACAAGCTAATTAGAAGCTAATGTAATGACTACAAGTTGAGTGGGCAGCAATTTAATTTGCCAACCACTGACAGCCATGATGAGCAAGCTATAAGTGGACTAAAGACACATTTCTCAGTTAATTCCACAAATGAACAGGGCAAAACATTCAGACTTCAAATGGTGTTATTAAGTGAAGCTCTTACATTTATCTTGGGTTTTGTCTTGGTCAGTTTTCCAAACATTTACAACTGAAGACATAAGAGCTATGATGGAGAAAGACGTTGGTGTCACAGACAAGACCGAATCTGGCACCAGCATGGAGGGACCTGGACTAATTGCTCTTGAGAGAAAAGACAGCACCACAGTACAGGGTTCTGGGAGAGGTACGTTAATGGCACTCTGTGGCTCAAGCACTAGGCCTTTGTTGCACTGGACCAGTAGAACTGGAGGAGTCCTGCTTGGTGTTTGCAAAGATCTCAGGATCTACAAATCAGCAGTTGCCACTTCATAATGGCATCTTAGTGAACGTGTCCTCTTTGGACTGTGAAATGTACAAAGTCATGTATCAGGACTGCATGGTTCAGACAATGGCAGCACAGGTCTGGAATGGATGAAAGCAACGTGTTCCTCCTTTAGTCACGACACGGAAGGCTCCGGCTCCTTTAACAGATGTTTAACGCTGGGTTGCAGTATCACCGACACTTTTACCCTAACACGGTGTCATTACACCAACGTTATTGCATCTGTTAAAGGCGCCAGAAGCTTCCGTGTCGTGGCTAAAGGAGGAACAGTACGACATGTTGCCTGCTCGTGAAGAGACGGGAGCTTATATCTATAAAGTTTCCAGCACTCTTTCTTAGATGGTAAAGGATTACAAACAGTTCCGATGAGGCTGTTTTTCCTACAGCGAAGAAAAAAACCCCGCAAAGCACCATGGGAACAAAGGTGCCCAATAAACAGTAATGAACAATACAGCGCCCCCTAGCTGGAATAAGCACTCTTAAATTGATATTGGTTGACTGCAGATACACAATGGCTGTTGCAATTTTGTATAGTTTTTGCACATTAATATTTGTTTAGTGATCTAATTACAATGTGTTTCCTTCTAGTGATATCAGACCTACCATCACAGGCCACAATGACCTCTGACCTTGTTGGGTTAATCGCTGGTACCAGTGCCGACAGCGCTACACAACAGAGTACCACAGAAGGTAGTGTTATGAGGAAATATTAAATTTACCACTTCTGCCATCCATCACAAACAAGCTATTAAAAGGTGACTTTAGAAGAAAAGCTAATTAGAAGCTAATAAAACTAGCTTCAGACGTTACAAATTCTGTAGAAACAAACAGCACAGCTCCTATGATGACAGTTAATGATATGCAAATCCTTTGTGCTTGATAACATCAGTGTTGATGTACCATAAAAGGGGAGAAAACACCTCCTCACTTCTGGTCAGGACAGATTAACAGCTACAGTTAAGCATTGGGTTAAAGTTACTGCTAGTGAAAAGGTACTAAAAGTACAAGTTCTCAGAATGTTGCTGCCAGTGACCCAGACTATTTAAACATTTGTCTAAACTGCCCAGATAGAGAGTGTATGTTATTACAGGACAGAAAGTCTTTATCATTGTGACTTAAATTATGACTTCATTATGTGTCATTCATGCAGGAACTTTGTGGAGTGGACAAGGGGAATTACAGTTGTACATGTATTTTTGCACTGTAATTGTTGTACACTGATTTAATTACAACGTGTTTCCTTCTAGTGATATCAGACCTACTAACACAGGCCACATTGACCTCTGACCTTGTTGGGTTAATTGCTGGTACCAGTGCCGACAGCAGTACAGAAGAGAGGAATATGGAAGGTAGTGTAATGAGTACTAGATCTACTGAGTATTTAATTTGCTTTTTAAGTGTACTTTATTGAAATTGAGAATGAAACAAAAACCATATCAACAAACATTACAATATCAATATGACATTAAAACAAAACATACTTTATTATGCATAATTTTATATACATTGTTAGACAACTCTTTATCAAATATCCCATACATAATACTCTTCCTATCACCACCCCAGTTAATACCAATCTCATATAATGTTTCCCACATTTTCACAGTTCTATGGCATTCCAATAGTTTCCAATATCTTCCAAACAATTAACCATAGGACATTCTTTAATTGTCACAAAGTAACTCAACTTTACAACACAACATACCGGTAGGTGTCCGACCGTCATCATCCATGCAGTATCACATATTATCAAGATGTTTCTTGATTGAACATTACTCACACAAAATCTTGAATTGTTTTGTAGATACATATATTTGAAGATGTACACCAATCAGTGCTCAGATCCTTATTTATTTATCTTTATTTGTTATATTTAAACTGAAAGTGCCCATATACTAATATATAATACGGTACAACTTTTCTCATTCTGCCTCGTAGTTTTGTCCACATCTTCACGTCCACCACCCACATCACTTTTCTCTTGATTGCTTGTGTAGTAATTTTACAGAAGTCTTCCTATCTCTATAACTAAGTTTCCGTCATCACACATTTTACACATGAACTCCCTCTGTGTTTCTTCTCTGTTATTTCTCCAGATTAATGCATTTATTAGTCTGAGGATTTGCAACCCACTGCAATTACAAACAAGCTTTAGAAATTTGACCAAAGCCACATTTCTCAAAAAAAAAAATTTTTCAGAAGTTGCTTCAAATGGCGCTATTATAATTGCAACTTATACCATGTGCACTGATGTTTTCTGTCCAGTTTTCCAAACATCTACACCTGAAGACACAACAGCTTTGCTGGAGACGTCCTTTGGCATCACAGACAAGACCAAATCTAGCACCAGCATGGAGGAACCTGGACTAATTACTCCTGACGGTGAAGACAGCACCACAGTACAGGGTTCTGGGAGAGGTTCGTTCATGGCACTCTGTGGGTAGAAGAGAATCAGAAGAACTGGAGGGTTCCTATCAGGCTGAATGTTTCTATGTTGAGTCAATGGAATAGTTGGTTTGTAACGGATGATGGAAATTACTGTAATACTTATGTGTAACTGCTGCAATGATAAATATTGACCTGTGTGTAACTTGCACTGTTACATGTTTAGCGATCTAATTAGTTTGTGTTTCCTTGTAGTGATGTCAGACGTACCACTACAGGCCAGATTGACCTCTGACCTTGTTGGGTTAATCGCCGATGCCAGTGCTGACAGCACTACAGAACAAGAGTCTCTGGAAGGTAGTGTAACTGTGACTACTACTGATATTCCAGTTAGTATATTGCTAGCCACTATCAGCCATTACCAACAAGTGGTTAAAAGTTTACTAACACCACATTGCATTGAATACCATAGTGGACACAAGGATAAGAAAAATGAAATGTAACAAAAGAACTATTTCAAACCTTTTGTCACCACCAATCTCATAGTAACACCAAAAAAAGCCAAAAAATAAAGTGTTTGGTTAGCTCACTGAACACCACTGGATCAACTGTGAGGAAGTGGAATTTTCACATATTAACTTAGCAGACATGTAACATTGTTAGTAAGTGTGTGGTGTGTAGCATCTGGAAATATGAGCCAGTCAACTCTACATCTCAAGCAGTGTGTTTGCTCGAGTTTCCAGTGGTTAATTATAACTCTAAGTGAAACCCGAACACTTTTGTCCAGCTGGAAGGTCTTAATTAGCATTTGGTCTTTCAGAATGGCTGTAAGATTACACGAGGTCATCGAAAACACGTGCAGAGTGACGTTATAATCTACTAACATAACACAAGCAAATCAAGTCACTTCAACTTCTCAAAAGTTACTCGGTTTTTCTTGGACTTGGAAATGGCATTTGGATTCACAATGTTAAACTGTTTTCAGGTGTTGGAAATCCTTCAGAAGTGTGGAAGGAGAAAGTACCATGGGTGTGTATTGGGATTGTCGGTGGAGTTATACTGGCCACTGCAGTGTTCCTGGGCATAATGGTGGCACTGGGGAAACTCTAATAGGAAGTGGACATCAATCCTGTCAATCCTCAACTTTGGGGTAGAGAGCGTTCCTGAATCTGTGCACCCAAACAGTGAACCTCATGGTCTTGTTAATGTTGCTAAAAGGTTGAAACTGCCACGCCCCATACTGCCTGCCTGATACAGGTGAGGCAGTCTGGAATTATTTCCAATTATCTGTATTTTGGTGCTAATTCTATTTTCAGCTTCTCAGGTGATTTCTTTAAATATGGACCTTTTAAATTGCTGACTCAGTAAGCAGCATTACATAGATGTTACACTGTGATAAACCATTTTGTATCTGAATTACAATGTTTACCTGCTTAGTATTAGGCTGGAAACATACTTGCTGTTTGCCCATGCGTTCGCGTACGCGTCGCGTTAACTATTGGAGGACGTGCAAGACCTACGCGCCAAACCGACGCAGGATACGCGAAGCAGCCATGATGCGTACGCGAACGCGTAGTTAACAGCAAGTATATCTTAGCCTTTAGGGTCGTGTTGCAAATGTAAATGTAAATCCAGATGCGCTATTAAAATTTCTCAAATCATCTTAAGTGATTTGCATTCCAATACACATCAAAAATTGAAGGTGAGAACATTTGGGCTCAAGTGATCAATCTTCTTAAATGTGACTCCTGCATAAAGTTTTTTTTTTGTGTGTGCAGTTTTTCATTACTGAAACAATCATTCTGCTCATGACATAAAACTTAACTGCTTCTCTAACATTCAAGTGGGTTACAGTCACAACAGAAGTGTTCGGAGTCATTCATTTATTTTCATTTTTACCAAATAAAAAGTTCAACACACAACATGCATTCATCAAAACCATACAGTGTTTTAATGGCAACGTTGGAGAGTGGTCCAAAAAGACATCATATATACATATGAACCATACCATACACAAACAATCTGAACATTAACATTAGAAGAACAAAAAAAGAAAAACACCACCAAATGAACCTTGAAGCAAGCGTGCATAAAACCTACAACAGTAAAAAACTACTGGGGTCAAAGCAGTATGGACAGGATAAATTTAAAACCAGGACTGGCTAGGCAAACCAGTTACTCTCCTTCCCTTTCTGGCTAAAGTTGCTTGGCTCACTGAGCTTTTCTCTGTGAAATAATGCCCATCACATACATTAGTGTTCAAGCACGTTCACTTTAACTTTTTTGTTTATGAGTTCTGCAGGAGCATATCATTGTTTCGTTAGGGTAACGGTTGGGAGTACGTCATTGTTTCGTTAGGGTAACGGTTGGGAGTACATCATTGTTTCGTTAGGGTAATGGTTGGGAGTATGTCATTGTTTCGTTAGGGTAACGGTTGGGAGTACATAATTGTTTCGTTAGGGTAACGGTTGGGAGTATGTCATTGTATCGTTAGGGTAACGGTTGGGAGTATGTCATTGTATCGTTAGGGTAACGGTTGGGAGTATGTCATTGTATCGTTAGGGTAACGGTTGGGAGTATGTCATTGTTTCGTTAGGGTAACGGTTGGGAGTACATAATTGTTTCGTTACGGTAACGGTTGGGAGTACATAATTGTTTCGTTAGGGTAACGGTTGGGAGTACATCATTGTTTCGTTAGGGTAACGGTTGGGAGTATGTCATTGTTTCGTTAGGGTAACGGTTGGGAGTATGTCATTGTTTTGTTAGGGTAACGGTTGGGAGTACATAATTGTTTCGTTAGGGTAACGGTTGGGAGTATGTCATTGTTTCGTTAGGGTAACGGTTGGGAGTACATAATTGTTTCTTTAGGGTAACGTTTGGGAGTATATCATTGTTTCGTTAGGGTAATGGTTGGGAGTACGTCATTGTTTCATTAGGGTAATGTTTGGGAGTACATCATTGTTTCGTTAGGGTAACGGTTGGGAGTATATCATTGTTTTGTTAGGGTAACGGTTGGGAGTATGTCATTGTTTCGTTAGGGTAACGGTTGGGAGTACATAATTGTTTCGTTAGGGTAACGGTTGGGAGTATGTCATTGTATCGTTAGGGTAACGGTTGGGAGTACATAATTGTTTCTTTAGGGTAACGTTTGGGAGTATATCATTGTTTTGTTAGGGTAATGGTTGGGAGTACGTCATTGTTTCATTAGGGTAATGTTTGGGAGTACATCATTGTTTCGTTAGGGTAACGGTTGGGAGTATATCATTGTTTTGTTAGGGTAACAGTTGGGAGTATATCATTGTTTCATTAAGGTAATGGTTGGGAGTATATCATTGTTTCGTTAGGGTAACGGTTGGGAGTATGTCTGAGAAAAACCAATGAAAACCAACATCAGAAACAAAATTACCAGTAAGAGAAATTAAGCAAAATGCATTCTCAATTTTAAATTATCTACAAAGTCAAAAAAAAAAAAAGAGAAATGATTCAGACTGAAATTGTGTCCTTTGCATTTTCAGAATGAAATGTGCTCTTGGTGGGTGTGTGTGTGTGTGTGTTGCGGAGAGACAATCAGGTGCTGCTGGCTGCTGTAAACACAGGTCCCGTGTGGACACTGTCTCCTGCAACTTCCCCCATGGCCTGCAGGGCCACCGTGGCAGCCATGGCCTTGGCGTGCTTCTTGTTGGGGCTGGCCGTCTGGGGCTGGTAATCACATCCGTTCACCATCACCTGTGGGCGGGCGCAGAGGGGAGGGGCAGACGCATGAGTGGCGGCTGGATCACTGGGGACCATCGAATGGGATGATTGATAATGTCCGAAACCCAAGCGAGCACGTCGTGTGTGTGGTGCTCGCTTAGGAAACGCACTACCTCGGAGTAATAAAGTTCACACGGCCGGCGAGCGCTCGAGAATACCCAGACTCATACCACATAGTACCAGGATTAAATTGGATTACGTGGTGATTTCATTACTAAAAAGTAATGAAACATTATGATTCGTGAGCAGGTAATACTTCACATTAGCTCAGTAAGGTGCAGCATTCATGCTCAGAATGTCAGTGTCCTAAGAAACACTGGTGTCGTCATCCGCCCGGAAACAGAACGGACACTGAATCAGGAGCATGTGAATGAAAAACTAATTGAACCAGGAAACAAATGATATCCAGCACTTTGAGTTATGCATGTATGAAAGATGCTATGCAAATATTATTATGCAAATATTATTATTATCATTATTATTAAACAGGTTCAAGTTGAACACAATTTAGTGAACAGGTCTGCCAACCATGGACAACCAAAACGACAGGTGATGAGTTTAGCCATCGCTGATGTGTGTGTAGACTGTGCTGTCAGACTGGGTGTGTGTGTGTGGTATGGGATCCTCAGATCCTTACAAACAGCAAGCCGGACTCTTCCAGTTCCACTGGTCCAGTGCATATTGCTTGAGCCATAGAGTGTCATTAATGTACCTTCTTTCGATTAAATACTGTTCATTTGACCAAGTTCCTTCATGAGAACGTCTCTCTCACACACACTTCTGCTGACCTTAAACAGAAAGTTCTTGCGGTGGTCAGGGCCGCTGTGAAGCACCATGACGAATTCTGGCTGGGGCCACTTCTTCTTATTACACAGCTCCATCAGTGCAGAGACCGGGTGCTTCCCTGGAACAGAGCATTTCAGACGCAGAAGACCAGACAGGCAGTGAGTGGCCACATTTCTAACATACGCCCACCTTCATAACAGCCTAGCAGCCCTTCACCAGATACTCCCTGTCCAAATGGAGCGTTCTAGACCCAGGGGCACATTCACACGCACTGTTCATCAGCCTTTACTCCATTCACCGCTAGTCACAATCTGACCAGAGAGCATTTTCTAGTTAACATTTGGGCTGTGGACCATTCACAGCACACCGTTAACACGAACGTGCAAGACTGTATGTGTTGAACTGGTATGTGTGTGGTATTGGGGTGGGGTGTGGGTGTGTAGGATATTCCATGCTGGGCTGAAAGTGATCTGTCTGCCAAAAATATCTAACCACGGCCATGTGGTCAGAATCAAGCAGGCCAACACATGACCTATAGACTGTATAGTCAAATAGTGTGTGACTGGTGTGTGCACCCAATACCCACACACACACACACCAAACACTTAATATCCACAACTTTGTACACATACATTTCCTGTTCGCACATATTTTTTTAGGGTACATACTTTATTTCCTTGAGATGTACTTTCGAAACGATCGGTTCAACTGAGAGATTCATGTCAGGTTTTATTAACTACATCAAACTGTCAGTGGGTGAGATGTCCACATGTGTACTCAGTGGCTGAAGTCGAAAGCTCGGTGGATACAACTCACGCCGACCGTTAAGTTACTTGGTCACCACTGCAGACAGAACACCCAGGATCACTGTGACCATGGCAACGTTCTGGCTGTAGTGAGGCGTGTGCTGCTCGTGTCCTGGCACACTCGGGTGTTGCCATGGTATCAAGGGCACAAAGGCACAGGCTCTAAAAGTAGCCCCAGGTGTACACCCACACATGACAACTGCCCCATCAGAATAGCATAAAAGATATTACATCAATTTCTGTAACCTTCCGGGCCGTTAAAAGACTCCTGAAGCACTGGAAATATGATATCAAGAATTAAAACTAAAATAAATCTGTCTCTTGATTTTAAATAATATATAATGAGCACAAAGCAGTTACCATGACTCACCTACCAAAAGAAGAGTCTGGCAACACACACACGCACACACACACAAGCACACACACACAAGCACGCACACGCGCACACACACGCGCGCGCGCACACACGCGCGCGCGCACACACGCGCGCGCGCACACACGCGCGCGCACACACACACGCGCGCACACACACACGCGCGCACACACAAACACACACACACAAACCCACCTAGAAGGTCCTTCATCACCACTAGGTTGCCAGATTTCTGGGTCTTCTCCCCCTCAGCTACCAGTCCTGTACAGGCAGACGGAAGCACAAACATGTGAGCTGCTGAGGTCAGAGTGCTGGTGCAAGTGTGTGCTGGTGCGAGCGTGTGATGGTGCGAGTGTGTGCTGGTGCGAGTGTGTGCTGGCGCGAGTGTGTGCTGGCGCGAGTGTGTGCTGGCGCGAGTGTGTGCTGGCGCGAGTGTGTGCTGGCGCGAGTGTGTGATGGCGCGAGTGTGTGATGGCGCGAGTGTGTGATGGCGCGAGTGGGGGGGCAGTCATGGCCTAGTGGTTAGGTAACTGGTCTTGTGACCGGAGGGTCGTGGGTTCGATTCCCAGACCTGAGGCCATGACTGAGATGCCCCTGAGCCCCTTAACCCTCAATTGCTCACTTGTATAAAAATGGGATAAAAATGTAAGTCGCTCTGGATAAGGGCGTCTGCCAAATGCCATAAATGTAAATGTAAATGAGTGTGTGCTGGCGTGTGCGTGTGCTGGCATGTGTGAGGGGGCGTGTGCTGGCATGTGTGAGGGGGCGTGTGCTGGCGTGTGTGAGGGGGCGTGTGCTGGCATGCGTGTGTGAGGGGGCGTGTGCTGGCGTGCGTGAGGGGGCGTGTGCGTGTGCTGGCGTGCGTGTGCTGGCGTTTGTGAGGGGGCGTGTGCGTGTGCTGGCGTGCGTGTGCTGGTGTTTGTGAGGGGGCGTGTGCGTGTGCTGGCGTGCGTGTGCTGGCGTTTGTGAGGGGGCGTGTGCGTGTGCTGGCGTGCGTGTGCTGGCGTGTGTGAGGGGGCGTGTGCTGTTGTGCGTGTGCTGGCGTGTGCTGGGGGGCGTGTGCCTTTTGTGTGTGAGGGGGCGTGTGTATGTGCCGGCGTGTGTGTGTGCTGGTGTGCGTGTGCTGGTGTGCGTGTGTGCTGGCGTGCGTGTGTGCTGGCGTGCGTGTGTGCTGGCGTGCGTGTGTGCTGGCGTGCGTGTGTGCTGGCGTGCGTGTGTGCTGGCGTGCGTGTGTGCTGGCGTGCGTGTGTGCTGGCGTGCGTGTGTGCTGGCGTGCGTGTGCTGGCGTGTGTGAGGGGGCGTGTGCTGGTGTGTGTGTGCTGGCGTGTGTGCTGGTGTGCGTGTGCTGGCGTGCGTGTGCTGGCGTGTGTGTGCTGGCGTGTGTGAGGGGGCGTGTGCTGGTGTGCGTGTGCTGGCGTGTGTGCTGGTGTGCGTGTGCTGGCGTGTGTGAGGGGGCGTGTGCTGGTGTGCGTGTGCTGGCGTGTGTGCTGGTGTGCGTGTGCTGGTGTGCGTGTGCTGGCGTGTGTGTGCTGGCGTGTGTGAGGGGGCGTGTGCTGGCGTGCGTGTGCTGGCGTGCGTGTGCTGGCGTGTGTGTGCTGTTGTGCGTGTGCTGGCGTGTGTGAGGGGGCATGTGCTGTTGTGCGTGTGCTGGCGTGTGTGAGGGGGCGTGTGCTGGTGTGCGTGTGCTGGCGTGTGTGAGGGGGCGTGTGCTGGCGTGCGTGTGCTGGCGTGTGTGAGGGGGCGTGTGCTGGTGTGCGTGTGCTGGCGTGCGTGTGCTGGCGTGTGTGAGGGGGCGTGTGCTGGCTGCGTGTGCGTGTGCTGGTGTGCGTGTGCTGGCGTGTGCTGGGGTGCGTGTGCTGGCGTGCGTGTGCTGGGGTGCGTGTGCTGGTGTGTGTGGCGTGCTTGTGCTGGCGTGCGTGGGGTGCGTGTGCTGGCGTGCGTGTGCTGGCGTGCGTGTGCTGGCGTGCGTGTGCTGGCATGTGTGGGGTGCGTGTGCTGGCGTGCGTGTGCTGGTGTGCGTGTGCTGGTGTGCGTGTGCTGGCGTCCTCACCCTTGCGGTCGGTTTTGAAGTCGATGACGATGGGCTCCACCGTGCCCTCCCTGTGCTTCCCCAGCCCCTCCCCCACACGCCAGCCCATCTTCCTCATCAGCAGCTCCCCCATCCCCCCGGAGACGGGCGCCGCCCGCAGGAACTGGTCCTGAACCGACCCGGGGGTGGGCCGCAGAGATGGACGAAGAGGGGGAGAGAGACAGAGAGAGACGAAAGAGTGGAGAGAGAAGGCAGACAGGCAGAGTGAGACAATAAGAGACCACGCAGCAACACTGGGGCTGACAGCAGGAGCAGGCTAACAGCTCCATATACACACCGCTAACACGTTTAGCTATACTAACACCTTCTGGCTACCTTCTGGAGATCATCTAGATTCTTAAGCATCAGGTATATTCATTTTTAACTATTTTGGGTAAAATCAATAATAGCATAGCATAATAATAGCATTGTTTAGTCCAACGGACTAAACAAGAGGCAATAATTTGAAATGCTACAAAAACGAGATATGTATCTAAATGGCTGCATTGTCCTTGACAGGGCCATCCATACCACCCTTGACAAGGTGACAGCACCCTCACAGTTCTGTCGAAACGCGCACAAAAGACACGGCAGGAATGTTTTCATCAGCGCGAACACAAAAGTCCGATATGAAGAGAAGTAAGGGAGCGTGATGACATACGTACCTAGGCCCACGTCACCGGCCTGAGCATCTGACGTGAACAGAAGGGGCCTGACAGTGCCCATGGCAACAAGGCTGCTACAAGGACTGACCCTGCAACAAGTTTCCATACAGAGGGGTGAGAGTTCACAGGTCAGACTGTGAACCCCCACCCCTCGTCCCGTTTCGTGCCAAACACCCCCCCCTCCCCCACCCCAGCCCCCACACTCCCGTCAGCAGGGAAAAACTTTGGAACACTGTACCTGCAAATGAATGCCAGTGGTTACTGAAACCCAAAAACGAAATAAAATAAAACAAATAAAAAAAGACTTGTAGTGTCTCTGTGTTCTTATGGACCTTTTAGCATGGCAAGTTTCACTTTAAAGGTTAACAAACTTTCACTCGCTAATTTGCATTCTGGTCACCATGGGAAAAGCCCGCGGGTGTTGTGGGGAATGACCGCCGCAGGCATCTTATAACAGGGGGGAGAATGTGGATTTGGGGCCCGGGGCTGGAGAGGCAGACAGCAACTCCGCTCTCAGGCTGTGGGGTAACTGACCCGGCTGACCCTGACAGAGGTGCCCGGCCGCTCAGATGGGCAGCATGACGGCACGTCGCCGCCATTTATTTAGCTCAGGAGAACTCTATAAAAGAGACGTGGGATCACCGAGGGCAAATATCAGGGTTGCGTTACACAATAGCCACAATCAGAAGCCTTGGAAGCAGTGACCTAAAATAAGACCCAGCAGATGTAGCAAGGGCAGGCACGTCGCTGCTTCTGTGGTAATACACAGATCAACTTAAATTAACTCTGATTGTAAAAATTTTTTAAGTGTTTTAGGTGGAATAAAATAACTTTTAATAACACTAGAAAAGGTGGTATTGGCCTTTGACCAATCCTGGGATTTCTTTAGTCTGCTTCAGCGTCGTTCTTTTTACCCAGTTTGAGTTTCCGGGCTCATTTGGAGAGGAGGGTGCCAGGGGACCTTCCTTCGTCTTCCTCCCCCGCCTCTCTCAAAGAAGACTAAGAGGACTACAACCAAACCCTGAGGGGTGGAGCCTCTCCTGTAATAGACCTGCTACAACACAATGTCCCAAAATAAAAGTCTTCAAAAATCATACACCGCTATGTCTTTGCTGAAAAGGTGCACCCACTCTACAACAGAAACCCAATGGGTCAATAATTCAATAATAAATTGTATTAGTATTTATTAGTTTTGTAATGATTGCATGGGATGAATGGAAGGATGTCGTCCTTATTTACTAGTGCCAAGCAAACTCTGAAATATGACAAATATAACCAACGCTGATCACAAGCAGGGTTTTACCGCCAACCAGCGTATACCCCCTACTGTTCCAAATTAGGAACTTTTAATGTGATTCACTCGGTATGTTTGCCTTTTGTAATTGTGTTTATCTTGACAATGTATTTCGTTTTGAGCATATTGACAGAGCTCCATCGATTTCTATTGCCCCTAATACAAACAGAAACAAAGGTAAATAGTTAATGTTGGTTTGGTCTCTGCTAAATGGGAAACCATAATTTAAACAGGAGTGTTACATTTTTTTTAATGCCCCAGCGTTAAAAGGTTATTGGTTGATGAATGTGTATTTTTGAATGTGTCATTTTAATCACTGGTTTTATGTGTTAACTTTGCCACTGCATTTTACCAAGCTATAGTGGACTTCTGAAAAGTAGAGAGATTCCTGACGCCAGTGTGCATTCGAAATAGACAAAGTCCAAACAAGTGATCCCATCTGTCTGCTGAACTCTGACGCAGGCCTGATTCCTGTAAACTCAAACCGTAAGTAAAAAGTTCCAGACCACTCACCCCCCCCCCCCCCCCGCCCCCAGTTGTTTCCCTGGTTACTTAGACGTCATCCAATCAAAATGCCAGCAAGGAACAACAATGACTGAGCCTCAAGTCTTAGACAATCTTCAAATATGAGGTGGGTACAGCAAATCGGCAAAGACAAAACAGATGGCGATATTCACGCATCTTTGGTAAGACGCATGAATGGCGGAATGTTATTTAATTCTCCACGATGCCTGACGTTTACGTGGAGGTTCGTACATGTTAAGGTTTTATTAGCAGACGCCCAACTGAAGCTGCTAATATTAGTAAGGATCAAAGTCGTTATTTTTGGCTATGATAAACATCTTATTACACATTTTACATCTCTGTGTCTAACCTGTGGCAGACACATTTAAACAAAGCGCACAAAATGTCAACAGCAGTATGTAACCAGTGTCCCAGTTAAGGGTACGTTACCTTCTTGATCCAAGCCTGCGGGCCGCTGTTGGACAACTCTTCAGAGGAGAGCACCTGAGCGCCTGTGGAGCCGGTGAAGAGGCCCGGTATGGTGTTGGACTGGGCCCAAGCGTCCACCTGTTAACACACACCACACACTCACTTCAAATGAGAAGGTCAAAGAATACTTCAATGGCACAACAACCTAGTTGTATTGTGGAACACCTAGCAGAAATTCCTGCTCCTAGATGTTTAGGACATACATTTTATAAATTAGTCTTTGAAAATGGGCATTAGTTGATCTTTGCTGTCTTTTATGTCTTTTAAATGGGGTGATGCTGCTTATATGTTTTAAGTCCATATTGGCTATTTTTTGTTTTGTTTTATTCCCTTTGGAACATATTGTTTGTGTATTTTGTGTGTAATGTGTGTTTAAATTTTGGACTGTTTTTTATACTGTACTGATTGTTATTTATTGTAAAGCACTTTGTAGCTTGTCTTGGAAAGATGCTGTATAAATAAACATTTACTTTCATATTTATTTATTTATTGTATTGTATGTACAACTTTATGTAACTATTTATGTAAATTTTTTTATGAATGCTTCAAAAGACTTCAAAAGAAACAAGTAAAAATAAGGGAAAAGTGCTTGTTTAAAACGAGCCAACACCATGACTTGGCGTTAGCACGAAGCGCCTGCCGCACCTGCTCCTGAGCACGGTTCAGCATGCACATGGCACTGATGTCGAAGGGGTTCTCCGCCAGCCTCTTCTGCGCCGTTGCCCGTTCGCTCACCGCCACCGTGATGTCCACCGGCTGAAGACGCAGAGCAACACGCGTTAAAGCTCACGCGAATAACTAGCGGCGTCCGATGCTGCCCGCGCGGAGGGGCGGAGAGCGGCGCGAGCCAAACCTGCGCGGGTGCCTCGGGAAAGACGCTGTCGTTCCCCTTGCCGTGGTCTTCGGGCCCCGGCGCCCCCGCCTTGTCCGTCTTTTTGTCCACCGCCACCCACTCCCCGTACGCTCCGTCTCCCTCCTTCTTGCGGTGCTGAGAACCTGAAGACACTGGGAACTCCTTGGCGAAGGCGGCCTCTGACCTCACCGCCGGCTTCGCCGAGGGGTTCTGAAGAAGGGGGAGGGGCATGGCGGCACAGGAGGGGGGAGGGGGGGGGGAGGGGGTTACTGCAAAATTAGGGAAAGACAGAAATGTATTCAATTTATGAATGGTTGAAGGCCGACGGTTTGCAAAGCACAAATTTACTATTGACCTCGCTTAAACAGACGCATACAGCAACAATCTCCAACATTCCATCTTCAACCATTCATGAAACTGGGTACACTTCTATTTCACAGTCTCAAACACTACACAAAATGGTTCAGCAGCCTGTAAAATAATTGTATCTGATGTGCCGGACATTAAAGCCATCGATATCCATCCACACAGACGCGTTGAGGCGCTCGAGGGAGACACCTACACTGAGACTGAAGGTGATGCCCTTATTCTCCTTAAGGGCAGAACCTCCAAAAGGCCTCTCGTCGTCCTCATCGTCCGACACATACGGCTTCGCAATAGCCATCTCCTCCTTGCTCTCTGCGATCTTCTTGCACTTCTGAAGAGGAGAGAAAGATATATTTCAGCATGATCCTTTCAGTAAATATATAGCTAATATCACTTGACGGAAGGTGGGTGGGTTTGGGGTGGTTGGGGGGGTAGTAGAAGCATTTCCTCGCCTCCCTCAGCACTTACTTCCGTTAGTTCTTTGATACTGTAGCTGTTGGCCTGCTTCGTGACTTTCCTCTTTGCTTCCTCGATGGAGGCCAGATTTGGGGCGGCTGAGGGCGGAGGCTTGTTGGTGATGGTGGGCAGGGGGGGCAGTTGTGGCACGCTCGCCAGGGCCCCCATGTTGGACAGGGCGGCGGTCATGGTGGCGGCCGTCATGCTAGCCATAGCAGCGTTCATGGTCATGTTGGCCATCCCTTGCACACCCATAACGGGCAGGGGCAAGGGCAGGGGCAGGGGCAGGGGCAAAGGTGCGGGATTCGGGGCCGGCAAAGGTAGCTGAAGGATGGCTTTGGGCCTAAGGCTCTCTGGAATAGGCATCCCAGCTTTAGCACACATGGCTGCAGCGTTAGCCTTGGCGATTTCCAGCAGCTGGTCTTTATCTGTGAGGAGAAGGGCGGAGTGACGTCAAACAAAGTCCAAGCAATCGCACGGTCAACGGCTGTAAACGACCTCTGAATCCACCAAGCTGTTTGTGCTACTACACGGTCCGATTTTCAGTACCTCAACATTTATTTTAGAAACAGTACACAAGGTTTTGAGGTAGTATATTGTCAGTGCTTATGTATCAATAGTAGCATTACATACTTTCAATTAAAATGCTATAATGTATATCTGAGTAATAATTTTGCACTAAGTAAAATTGTCTGTGCTTTACATTTATAAAACCCCCTTACATGAAGCACAGATGTGGAAGAGGGCAGGCTTAATGTAATGCTACAAATGTTCACAATTGTGTTACAAATGCTATTTTAGCAGCCCATTATTTCCTTGTGTTGAGCTTCTGAAAGTTATATTACTTGACAATATTAACCAAATTGTAGAATAACAATTTAGTACACTGAGACAGTGGAATTAAACTCTTAAGCAAAATTGTAATCATGTCAAAATTAAACCATCAAACAGGCAGATCACTTTCCAGGTCGTCAACTGGTTTCATAAAATACCTCTGCCACTAAAAATGACTAGTGGTGTCAATTCCAGGTTCAGAGATTAAAAGTCCTCACCAGGATTTTGCTCAAGCTTGCCAGATTTTCTAATTAGCAATCCAGGTAAAATTAGTGGAATCAACACAATCCAGGAAGCCTGAGCAAAATCCTGGTGAGGACTTTTAATTTGTGAACCTGGAATTGACACCTCTAAAAATTACATGGACCAGTTTTTCAAAGCCAGTCTGTTTATTCAGAAATGAAGGTGATTCAAAACTGAAAGGGTCAGTTGCCAGGTAATGACAACTGAATCAACACCGTTTACAACAGGAGGAGACACACCTTCACACTACGCATGGGTGACCACACACAAAGCCAAGTTAAAGGGATAGTGATTTATAGCCCGGTTTATAATGCATAAATGATGTTGACTTTAAGGTTAGGATGAGCGATAATGTCTCACCAAGATCGGTAAGGCGTGGTGGTGTCTTGCTGGTGCTACGGCGTGTTCGAGATGGTGATCTTTTCTTCCTCAAGATGACTACAGGTGAATGGCTTGGTTCTCGTTTCCACCGATCCCTCTGACTGAACATTCGGTTCCTGAAACCACCCCTTCTTCTGCGAGAACCAGACCTTGATCTTCTTGATCTAGAGCGAGACCTACGTCTGGATCTCGACCGTCTACTTCTGTCAGACGTCCTAGACCTCTTCTTTCGGCCCGGTGAATGTGATTTGGACTTCTTCTTTTTTGGTGACTTTGAACGTCTAGTTCGTGTTCTAGATTTAGATCTTTTCCTTTGCACTGGAGACTTCTTGCTGTCCCGGGAGGATGATCTGGACTTCCTTCGTTTACAAGATCTAGATCTTGATCTCTTGTTCGAGGGTGATTTTGAGGGCCTTTGATGGACTGGCGATATGGATTTTGATCTCGACTTGGAATGTTGCCGCTTAATTATTTGGGCGTCTTTCAACTCTATACTGGTAGTTTCTTCTTTCTTTTCAGTGTTAACAAAATCGTCCACATCTTTAGCATTATCTGCAGAAATGCTCTTCACATGCAAAGGCCCCTCTGGTGTAGTGCACTCTACAGAAGGCTTGGTCTCAGGGGGGATAGTAACAGCAGCAGAAGAGGTGTCATTCAAGAAAGGAACCGGTCGCCATGATCCAGTAAGACCCTTAACCTGGTCATCGATGTTGGCGTCTTTGGCAACATTCTCGGAAGAAAGCTCAGATACCTCAGTCACCGCTTGATCTCCGTTTTTGGCTCCATTTTCTGTTAAACTAAGAGTTTGGATTTCAGGGCTTCCTCCGTCATTCTTTGTTTCAGGAACATTATCCTTCTCTTTGGTCTCACTTGCAGTCTGAGGATCTTTCGAAAAAGACCTCGATTTTGACTGGGACCTAGATGTGGAATGTCTTGCCCGCCTCTGAGACCTAGATCTAGAACGCCTGGAAAGGTGGCCTGAGGGAGACCTAGACTTTGATCGAGATCTTCTATTCTTTCTTAAGATTACAATAGATCTCGATCTAGTTCGTCTAGACCTCGACCTGGATCGTGAATGTCTGCCTTTTCGGCTTGAATACGATCGAGACCGCCTGTTTCGTCTTTGTGACCTTGACCGTGACCTCGATCTGCTTCTCCGTTTCTGCTGTGGCGACTTCCTTCTGGGACTTTTCCTTGAACGACATGCTGACTTTGATCTTCGGGATCTTCTGGGTGATCGAGATCTGGATCTATGTCCTGACTTTCTCTTTACTGACCTGGAACGCGAACGCTGTCTTAAAGTCTTCTCCTGTTGGCTTGGTTTAGAGTCAATGGAACTTATTTTCCTTTCATTGCCTCCTTCTGTTTCTGTGTTCTTCTCTACAGTGGCTTCAACCTTAGGAATAATGTCAGGTAAACCTTGAGGTTTCTCAGCATTACTTCCATCACAAAGGTCAGATTTGGCCAGCACGTCCCCAGTTGAGGATTTGGGAATCTCGCTCAAAGGTTTAATTTCAAGCTCGGTTTCTGATTCGGAGGCAGAAGAGCTCCCAGACCGCGATCCTGACTTTCTTTGTTTCTCTCCATCTTTGTGCTTTTTCTTTTTCTTCTTCTTCTTCTTTTTCTTTACACTGAAAAACCATGTAAAATCAGGTCAAATCAATTTTTATTAACACTTGGTGCTATTTTTCAAATTTAAATATCTTTGAAAAAAAACATCAAACACTAAAAACTCTGTAGGACATTCAAACTCTTAGAATCTGAATTCAAGGGGTTCTTGTTTTACACAATTAGATACCTTGGTATTTTCCTAACAGTTTAAAATGCAAAGTGCACGTAATCTGTATGGAACATGGTTTAAGTTGTTTAACTACTTTTTAAGGAACCAATATGTCGAAGTGAACCTATCAGATGTAGTTAGGACTACATCAGACCTATCAGACATAGCTAGGACTACATCAGACCTATCAGACGTAGCTAGGACTGCATCAAACCTATCAGACGTAGCTGGGACTGCATCAGACCTATCAGACGTAGCTAGGACTGCGTCAGACCTATCAGACGTAGCTAGGACTACATCAGACCTATCAAACGTAGCTAGGACTGCATCAGACCTATCAAACGTAGCTAGGACTGCATCAGACCAATCAAACGTAGCTAGGACTGCATCAGACCAATCAAACGTAGCTAGGACTGCATCAGACCTTGCTTGATTCTCTCCACCCGACTCAGACTCCGAGCTGCTCCCTTTTTCCTCCTTCCGTTTTTTCTTCTTCTTTTTGCTTTTGTGTTTTTTGTGCTTTTTCGCTTTCTTGTGTTTGATAATAATTTCCTCTTTGCTATTGTTGTCTTGGGAGTTAGAATTTGTGACTTTATCTAAAGGGAGAACACAAAGATGAGGCATTTTAGACAAGAGTTTCTGTATTGAACAGTTATCTGAAAGCACGGGCTAATGGTTACTCACCCATGTTTATGGCTGTTGTTTCAGCAGGCTGCATCTCCTTGTTTACTACTGTTGCTTGGTCAGCGTGCAGCTCTCCATCATTGGAATCTGCCAGACTTTTATGACTGAAATAGGAAAATAAAAAGTTTGTTAGAGCAGCACAACATATATATTCATTAAAAGAACAATATTAGCCTCTGCAATGAATGATCATTTTCAACAAATAATGTCAGTATCCAATAGTATCCGATAAAGCCAATATCACACAGCCCAAATAGAAATGTTAAACTGTGGCTCCTCCTCTTGGACGGATCAACAGAATTATAAAGTTTTATATGAGGCAGTTCAGAGTTCAGAGTTCTTTTTTTATTTTAAATTAAAGCATTTTAGGCAGTAAACATGTAAGCTGTCCACTGAACCTCTGTCAATATATATAGTATTATATTAATTACAAATTAATTACATACATTGAATGAATGTATATATTAATAATATATAAATACATATACTGGTTAAAAAACATTTACATATTCAGAATATTCATGTAATCTAATCGGAAAAATGTGTGTAATGTTATTCATCCATTAGTAATGTTTTAGATGTTAGGCTAATAAGTGGCATTTAAAGAACGTTACAATAAAATATCCGATTGTCCCTCCCAACCCTGGACATAATGAAATGTGATCAAATTAATTAGGGCACATGTGATGTGATGCATGGTCCTGAAACTTTGGCCATGTAAGGAGACTGGACCAAGGAGATCCCAACACGGATTACCAAGAGACTTTACAGGACTCCTTAGGATTAGGCCTAATCCACGACGAGGAAACTAGCTCTCAAATGTTTAATCAAGAGATTTTAACCGATTAAAAAAGGATGAAGGAAAAAAATAAGAGTTACTGAAACACCTGTTTAGTTTAAAACAGGATGCAGCAGATCCAGCAGGCTGCGTTAAACCCAAACAGGCCGGGACGGTCGTTAACGCCGAGGGGGTTTAGTGAGAGACCATCAATTAACATGAATCTTGAACTGAGCCGTTCGGGTTTGTATTTTTGGTGGGGGCTTCGTGTTCATCGGTAATCTCAGCCTGGCTACCACCAGCGCGGCTCTCTAGCGGCTCTGTTGGGTTGGGATGGACTCGACCTGGTATCTCGGTACCAACTGATTAATTTAATTTTTCGCCCACAAAGTTGTGCAGCGAGCGAGTTCACCAACTCGGGGGCTAACGTGCTAACACGCTAAAGCTAACCACGCTAGCGCTTTTAACGGTTTAGCTCGCCGGCTAACGTGCTAACATGCTAAAGCTAACACGCTAGCGCTTTTAACGGTTTAGCTCGCCGGCTAACTGACTCGTTTGAGAGCAGCCGGTCGTGGTCAGTGGTGTGGAAATAAAGGTGACACGCACGGTACGCAGCTACACCGTGAACACGTAAAAGTAATCAAATACCTATTGTCCTGGCTCTCGTCCTCGATCTCTTTTATTTTATTCATTACAAAATCTCTAAAAATCTGCTCAATGTTGGTCGCCATCACACTCTTCAGTCTGCAGCGACCCGATATCCCACAATCCCCCTTAACAACAACAACTGGGGCTGAGGTGCGCGCGCGCGCGCAGTCGAGGTGGGAGCGCGCAGTCGGGGCCGCGCGCGCAGTCGAGGTGGGAGCGCGCAGTCGGTGCCGCGCGCGCACTCGGTGGATAATCTTTTTTGATTGTATCACCAAACTCGTATGTGAGCGTCTTATGTACGTTGTGCTATGCGTCTATTTCGCTCGTTAATTACAATAATTTAAAAGGCATTTAACCCAAAAATACTACATGTCGGGCGTTGAATCGATTGTTGATTAGTTTTATTTGTCTTTAAATTTGTGCCATTTAACCAATTACAAAAATATGTTTTAGCTGTTTGGTGTAGAGGCCTATTTCTATACTTATTTCTGATTATCTCTTTGAGTGGTCCTACAGTGAACTGTTGAGCAGCTCAGGACAGTAGAAGGTGTCTAATTGTTTCTGCAAACAGGAGAAGTATCTATATTTTAGTCCAGTTTTAACACTTTTACAAATTTAAACTGACATCCGCATGCTAAACCGAATGATTTCTTGCTTGATCTTTCTTACTTTTAATACTTTTAATCTGTTGTTTATCTTAGAAACTTGTCTTTTTAGAAAGTAGTGACAGCTAATCTCTGTTAGCTAGTCTGTAGCTAACCAATTCAATTAATTTTACATTGAATATACCTACATCGATGAAAAAGATAATGATAAAAATATTTCATAGTTTTCATACTTCAGACTCATTTAAAAAAATAATATACATAAGCAAAGTATACAATAAGATGGCTTTCATAAGAATTTTATTGCAGTAAAAGTCTTAAGTGTATGCATTTGAAGACAAGCAAATTTGTTGTTTTTATTACTGTACCTCATATTTCTGTTTAAGCCAGTGTCATTAGCTCTGCAATAAATATTTACCATCAGGGTCGGCTAAGCAGTTCTCACCTTGATGATGCAGCTGACAATATAACTTTTATATTAGCCTATTTTTTTACCTTTAGTTTAATTAATTATTAAGACAATCCCCTAACATAGGAACAGCTGTTCAGTTTTGCCTTATTAACTCCACTGTTTGTGGTAGTTAATGTTTTAATCTTTGAAGCTAGTTCACAGATCTGTACCATGTCAACTAAGTGTTTAAATGGTGCCTGTGGTTCGAGTCAAATATCAAGATCACATAAATATCATCACATTAATCCAAATAGTTTTGAAAGGGAGATGAGTGTTACGGGGGGGTTGCCCCCATGCTTCTTCTTAACTGGGGGGGTCTCCTCATAACCCACCTCAAATCAAGACCTGAAATATAGTCCTGGTTTTCAAAATACGACGGAAGACGTGTCCACCAATTATGTTTTACTGTCACCGCTAGCCAATGCAGTCTAGTCTGTATTGTACACTTTATTTAACCCTGAATCAGGTACTCTGTAAGGTACAACACATACAAGTCCATGTTATGATGTGCTCAGTATTTATTGCTTTATTAAAGTCTTGGATCATGAATTCATACTAGACACAATAGGTCATCTTTACAATTAGACAAACTACTGCATTTCTGATATGAAACACAATGACATTTTTCATGTATGTCGAATTATTTGAAGTTACTTTCAATCTATTCACTGTAGGCTAAACGTTTAAGACATGGTGTGTTTAATAAGAACATATTCAGTATAGACAGAGATGTGGATATTTGTGCTGTTACAGGTGGAAGACCTCAGGTGACGTTCAAGTTACTCTCTACTCATGTCCACAAGCTGTTCTGGTGGGTGGGTGTGTTTGAGGGAGAGAAAGAAAACATCATCATCATTGTTATTGTAACATCCATGGCTACGCATATCATAAATATGTGGTGAAAAAATATCTATTTTACTAGCTCCAGTTGTGGTTTAAGTTTAAAATGTACCATCTAGTCTTTCTCATTCTAGATACCCAGTGCCATTTTACGCAACACAGTGATAGTTGAAATTATGATAACAGGACATGACACTTATGCAACCTGCTATACTGTACATCATAAATCTCTTCGTTCTGTGTTACTTGTTACACTGCTATATACTTTGATGACTTCAGTCACATATAGATCTAATCAGTAAGGAGTGTTGGCATGGTGAACAGAAACTTTGAATCTGAAGATTCTGCATTTTTGAGACCCTGAGCTGATTGTGTGTTTGGGTTCAGACCACACACAAATGCGCCACACGCACAAATGTTGTTCTAAAATGGTGGAGACTATAAGTCTCACAGATTATGAACATCATTACTGTCAGAGTCTGTACTGACACTCAGTTGAGTGTTTGATAACGTAATCAGACGGCCGCCCAGGTTGATGGGGGATTAGTGGTTTACCTCTGATCCACTGGAGGTCTATGAACTTCGGTTGAGGTGATAACACTTGCCGTCAACAATCAGCCCTTGACAGGTTGCAACTCCCTCACCTTTCAAAAAGAATAATTACATTCCTGAAGATGCTCACTAAATAATTTAAAACAAAGATTTTGTGTAACATTTCTTTGATACTGTAGAAAGAGATTGTCAGACATTTTTTCTGATATCAAACCACATGTACTTCATTCCTTGATAGATTTCATTACTAGGTTTTTCAAAATGTCCTACATTTTGTACTACAAAAAATCACAAGTCCTTAGCACAACATTCAATACAGAACAGAACAAAGGATAGTATTGTAGATAGTGTTGTAGTTTTGCAAACAGGCTGTACTGTATTTTTGTCTACCACACTTTTCCTTGATTTAGAGGGCTTCATGATATGGTTGTCATGATATGGTTGTTATAATACTATATTATAACAGACATTCTTCATACCGTGTCTGAACTCCTTTAGATGAGAGGGTCCCTCTATGACTGATGAAATAAACACTGGAGAGAATGGTACTAGATTAGATAATATTTTAAAATATTGAAAGTATATATATATTTTTATAGATGCATTGAGCTTGCAAATATTCACTCCCACATTTTGAACTCGGGGGAAACGTCAGGTCTAGAGAAGACCCAAAATGGTGCCCATTTAGTTTAATATACACTCAAAAAACACACCAACGCAGATAGTGTGGACTGAATTAGCAATACGAACCCTCGGTGCTCTCAACAGCGTGCTTCTGCAGCTCCTCTGGACTGCCTTGTGAATGGACGCTACCTTGTCTGTCCTCAGACACTGATGATAAATAAATATGGTAATCACGGTCGCACGGTAAGTGATAAATTGCTGTGATTACTGTCATCAGAGAAATGGGTCACTTGTCAATTCCTTTCGATTGATGGCATATGTTTCATTTCAACTTTGGTGGGGGGGGGGGGGGGGCGCCACTCACACCACCAATCTGCAGGAATAATTGGTGGGCTGACTGTAGAAGTCGTTTGACATTAGCACGATTACCTAGCGCCGCACTCCTCTGCATCTCGGAGATCGGTTCATGCAGCTGCCCGGTCCTGATGTCCACCAGAGTGGCCTGAGAGTTCTGGGTGCCCTGCCGGAACGCGTGGTTGGATGGGTAGTTGTAGACTGCAGACAGAAAAGGTCATCATGGACCATCGCGCCCATTGGATGTTGAGTGTTGGTATGTGAGCACAGGCATGGAAGTTATTCGTACAGCCCGAGACTCTTCTGTCCATCTCACTGATGTGTTCCTTCAGCATGCCGGTGTTGACGTCCATGAGGAAACGTCTGGAAGGTTCTGTGCCCTGTCTGCGGAGCTCAGGGGGAACTGCTTCGTGAGTTATGTCTGTAGCAACGTCATCAGTGCTCCTCAAGTCAATCTGTGAGACTGGACTGTTCTCCACGCCTCGCCTGGACTCAGCCGCTGGTGAAAGTATTGAATTTTAAAATACAAGGTTAGAATGTGAAAATATGGACCTTAAGGGGTCAGGGGAGCTCTGGCTGTTTTCCCTTACGGTCACAGAAGGCCTCGTCTCCTGAGTACTGACGGTCTTCACGATCACTGATCACTCACCTGTCCCCAGTAACTCTCCTCAACTTCTCTGTGCAACTCCCTCAGTTCCCCTGAGTTCTTGCAAAGTATTGACAGCATCTAGTCTCTGCTTCCTGAGCCTGTTGTTGTGCCTCTCTGGTTTTTTAGACTTTTTGCCTGCTCTTCGTTTTTGGGATTTGTTGCCATATCTATTCCATTTTTGGGATTTGTTGCCATATCTATTCCATGTCCGATTTTTACATTCTGACTGTCTGGTTTTTGACAGCTGTTGTTAGCATTATGTTTGCACCTGTTCCAGTTTTATTCGCATCTCAGTAAAAATTCACATGGACCCTTATGTTACACCTGAGTCACTCCGGCCACAACTTTCCATTTCCACCTTCCACCAGGTGTATTATAGGCTGTGTTCAAAATAGCCTACTACATACTACTGGCATGCTGCTTGGGCCCCAAATCAGTATCCAGTATGCAGTATGCAAATAAAAAGAATTTTTCCTGTATGCAAAACATCCCCGGATGACATACTACTTCCGCAAAATATTCCAGTACGTGAACAGAGCTATCTTCGTGGTGTACTGCATCCCATCATGCAATGCTACGTTCACGTGACCCCGTAGTATGATTTGCATTTGTCGCATACTGGAAACTGTACTGCATATTACTACGAGGACCAGTATGCAGTATCCAGTATATACTGAGTGCAGTATGCAGTATGTAGTAGACTATTTCGAACACAGACATAGACTCTGTCATAGACTCTCTTCATAAGTACAGGACTTTTAAATGGCCTTTAGATGGTGTCGTTCGTACTTGGGACACTCACATGGTCCTGGGTTCCTCTGCATCTGTGAACTCTGGGGCAACATCTGCCCAGTCTTGGTGTCCACCAGAATGGCGTGAGAGTTCTGGGTGCCCTGCCTGAACTCATAGTTGGATGGGTAGTTGTAGACTGTGGAGAGAGGAGTAGAGCAGCATCAACACAACATCTGGGTAGAAGCCATGTGGTGTGAGACCTGTCTGTGCTACATGTCATGTGGTTCGGCCATGTGGTGTGAGACGGGTCCGTGCTACATGTCATGTGGTTCGGCCATGTGGTGTGAGACGGGTCTGTGCTACATGTCATGTGGTTCGGCCATGTGGTGTGAGACGGGTCCGTGCTACATGTCATGTGGTTCGGCCATGTGGTGTGAGACGGGTCTGTGCTACATGTCATGTGGTTCGGCCATGTGGTGTGAGACGGGTCTGTGCTACATGTCATGTGGTTCGGCCATGTGGTGTGAGACGGGTCCGTGCTACATGTCATGTGATTCGTACAGCCCGAGACTCTCCTGTCCATCTCACTGATGTGTTCCTTCAGCATGCCGGTGTTGAGATCCATGAGGAAACGTCTAGAAGGTTCTGTGCCCTGTCTCCGGAGCTCAGGGGGAACTGCTTCGTGAGTTATGTCTGTAGCAACGTCATCAGTGCTCCTCAAGTCAATCTGTGAGACTGGACTGTTCTCCATGCCTCGCCTGGACTCAGCCGCTGGAGAAAGTATTGAATTTTAAAATACAAGGTTAGAATGTGAAAATATGGACCTTAAGGGGTCAGGGGAGCTCTGGCTGTTTTCCCTTACGGCCACAGAAGGCCTCATCTCCTGAGTACTGACGGTCTTCACGATCATTGATCACTCACCTGTCCCCAGTAACTCTCCTCAACTTCTCTGTGCAACTCCCTCAGTTCCCCTGAGTTCTTGCAAAGTATTGACAGCATCTAGTCTCTGCTTCCTGAGCCTGTTGTTGTGCCTCTCTGGTTTTTTAGACTTTTTGCCTGCTCTTCGTTTTTGGGATTTGTTGCCATATCTATTCCATTTTTGGGATTTGTTGCCATATCTATTCCATGTCCGATTTTTACATTCTGACTGTCTGGTTTTTGACAGCTGTTGTTAGCATTATTTTTGTACCTGTTCCAGTTTTATTCGCATCTCAGTAAAAATTCACATGGACCCTTATGTTACACCTGAGTCACTCTGGCCACAACTTTCCATTTCCACCTTCCACCAGGTGTATCATAGGCTGTGTTCGAAATAGCCTACTACATACTACTGGCATGCTGCTTGGGCCCCAAATCAGTATCCAGTATGCAGTATGCAAATAAAAATAATTTTTCCTGTACGCAAAACATCACCGGATGACATACTACTTCCACAAAATATTCCAGTACGTGAACAGAGCTATCTTCGTGGTGTACTGCATCCCATCATGCAATGCTACGTTCACGTGACCCCGTAGTATGATTTGCTTTTGTCGCATACTGGAAACTGTACTGCATATTACTACGAGGACCAGTATGCAGTATCCAGTATATACTGAGTGCAGTATGCAGTATGTAGTAGGCTATTTCGAACACAGACATAGACTCTGTCATAGACTCTCTTCATAAGTACAGGACTTTTAAATGGCCTCTAGATGGTGTCGTTCGTACTTGGGACACTCACATGGTCCTGGGTTCCTCTGCATCTGTGAACTCTGGGGCAACATCTGCCCAGTCTTGGTGTCCACCAGAATGGCATGAGAGTTCTGGGTGCCCTGCCTGAACTCATAGTTGGATGGGTAGTTGTAGACTGTGGAGAGAGGAGTAGAGCAGCATCAACACAACATCTGGGTAGAAGCCATGTGGTGTGAGACGGGTCCGTGCTACATGTCATGTGGTTCGGCCATGTGGTGTGAGACGGGTCCGTGCTACATGTCATGTGGTTCGGCCATGTGGTGTGAGACCTGTCTGTGCTACATGTCATGTGGTTCGGCCATGTGGTGTGAGACCTGTCTGTGCTACATGTCATGTGGTTCGGCCATGTGGTGTGAAACGTGTCCGTGCTACATGTCATGTGATTCGTACAGCCCGAGACTCTTCTGTTCATCTCACTGATGTGTTCCTTCAGCATGCCGGTGTTGAGGTCCATGAGGAAACGTCTAGAAGGTTCTGTGCCCTGTCTGCGTTCTTCAACAGGAGCAGACGTCCAGCTCGTTTTGTCCTGAACCGTTGCTTCATTTTCAGTAGCACGAACAACCTCCCAAACTGGTTTATCTACAGAATCCAAAATAAATAGTACCCATGGGAAATAAGAGAAGGGATTTGTGCGGACAGAGTTAAATTCACATTTTCTGCCATGCACTATTCAGATTTAAAATCCACATGTACGCTCTTCAACTCTTATGAGCACTAGCTCACTGTGCAGAGGGTTGTGTGTCCTGCCTGTGGTAGATCAAATGTTTATTCTCACCCAGGTATTGATCTTGGACCAGCTGTGGGGAATTGAGAATCCATCCACCATTTTGTAAACGAAGAGCATCATTTTGCAAAGGTCTGGCTTGAAGACCTACACACACACACACACACACACACACAAAATCAAATATTAACATCCACATTTTCAAATTACATATTACATTTGTATCCTGAACAATCATAGTATTGGTTAAATCCCAGTCTGCATGAGTTAAGTATCTCATGAAATCAGGGGAAAAAGGGAAAATTTGGAAATGTTTCTGTATTTTAGCCATCTATCATATGTTTGTAGTCAAATATAATATGCCGTGCATTTAAATATTTGAATGCATTTTGAATACATCATTTTCAAACATCAATTTCATCAGTTTTATAGGTTTTCTTAAACCAATCTGACGTGCAACTTATATCAGGGTGTTCACAGATAACAGATCATTTATAATCTGCCATTCAGCATGGATCAAAGATCAAAGTCCTGTTAACTTAAGAAATCAATAAAGATTTCCTCCAGACAAGTCTGGAAATGTGAGAATATTTTCATGACTGGATATGTTAAGCTATAGATGATGTGTTAAGCTCATAATGTATTGAGCTATAGATGATGTGTTAAGCTATAGATAATGTATTGAGCTATAGATGATGTGTTAAGCTATAGATAATGTATTGAGCTATAGATCATGTGTTGAGCTATAGATGATGTGTTAAGCTATAGATGATGTGTTAAGATATAGATGATGTATTAAGATATAGATGATGTGTTAAGCTATAGATAATGTATTGAGCTATAGATGATGTGTTGAGCTATAGATGATGTGTTAAGATATAGATGATGTATTAAGCTATAGATGATGTGTTAAGATATAGATGATGTATTAAGATATAGATGATGTGTTAAGCTATAGATAATGTACTGAGCTATAGATCATGTGTTGAGCTATAGATGATGTGTTAAGCTATAGATTATGTGTTAAGATATAGATGATGTGTTAAGCTATAGATGATGTGTTAAGCTATAGATGATGTATTGAGCTATAGATGATGTGTTAAGCTATAGATGATGTGTTAAGCTATAGATGATGTGTTAAGCTATAGATGATGTGTTGAGCTATAGATGATGTGTTGAGCTATAGATGATGTGTTGAGCTATAGATGATGTGTTAAGATATAGATGATGTATTAAGCTATAGATGATGTGTTAAGCTATAGATGATGTGTTAAGCTATAGATGATGTATTGAGCTATAGATGATGTGTTAAGATATAGATGATGTGTTAAGCTATAGATGATGTGTTAAGCTATAGATGATGTATTGAGCTATAGATGATGTGTTAAGCTATAGATGATGTGTTAAGCTATAGATGATGTGTTGAGCTATAGATGATGTGTTGAGCTATAGATGATGTGTTAAGATATAGATGATGTATTAAGCTATAGATGATGTGTTAAGCTATAGATGATGTGTTAAGCTATAGATGATGTATTGAGCTATAGATGATGTGTTAAGATATAGATGATGTGTTAAGCTATAGATGATGTGTTAAGCTATAGATGATGTATTGAGCTATAGATGATGTGTTAAGCTATAGATGATGTGTTAAGCTATAGATGATGTGTTAAGCTATAGATGATGTATTGAGCTATAGATGATGTGTTAAGCTATAGATGATGTGTTAAGCTATAGATGATGTATTGAGCTATAGATGATGTGTTAAGCTATAGATGATGTATTAAGCTATAGATGATGCCGCTTCCTGCATTTCATCTGATGAGAGAACAGACTGACCTACAGTCTGCTGCTATGGCAATACGAATTCCCTTGGTTCTCACTCCAGTCTCATCATTTTACAAATAAAACAGTGCCTAATGTGTGTGTGTGTGTGTGTGTGTAATGATCAAGCAACCCATTATTACACAAGGCCTCTGTTTTAAATGCCTTTGACAAACCCAGACAGGCAGAGAATCCTTACCAGCCACAGCAAAACACAGAAGCAGTGTCCTTAGCATGATGTCTGAAGAACAAACGTTGGTTAACGTCAAATCCAACGAGCTTGCTCGCTATCAGCTGGGCCAGCCTGTTGATCCTGGCTTGATCTTCACAAGGACTGTGGACTGCAGCTGTCGCTCGCTTTAAAAAGTCTCTTTCACCTGGCTGTAAACCTGAATTGAATGAGTCTGAAAGGAGGTCACTGATGAAATGTCAGGGACAATGTCTTAGACTTTGAACATAATTTACACACGTTTTCTTTATCATAAGAATCATAAATGCTGAAACACTGCTGATATGACTTTTCTGAAATGACTGTGATTAAAAATGATTGCTGAACTTCATTAAGATTTACTGATGAAGTTCATGAAGTGAGCCGGTCCCAGTCTGCAGGGGCGACGCCCACTCACTCACAGCCACGCCCCTCTTCCCCCCCACACACACCCCAAATCACTCCCATGGTTCCATCCCCCTCCCTAAACACCTTTTCCACCTGGTGCATATTTCATACTCATTACTCACTGCCTATTTAAGCCCACAGGTCCTAACCTCCAGTGCCCAACATTGAAGTCTCAACAGCTGTGATGCACTGTTCAGGAGAGGGACTGTGAAAGCCAAGGTTTAATTAACCCCAAATAACTTCTATAAAACATGTTTAACGTAACAAATAACACTGAGGTAGAAACGCAAAGGGCTCTTACAAAACATAACTGCCCACAAACATAATAGTTTTTGTTTACAAAACTTTAAAACTTAAGGAATAAGATTCGACTGAGAGACACATTCAATGTCTTAAATTTTATTTGTATTTTCCTTTATAGTTTTCCTTTAAAAGAAGCCAGACTTGTGTGGATTAACAGTTGGAATGTACAAGACTTTTGAAACAAGTGGCATTTTAGCCTCAGAGATGTGGGTGGACACAAATGAGAAGAGAATAAGGTTTTATTGAGTTTATATCGGGTTCTCCTCCAGAGGGGAGCAAAGACCCAGAAACACGCTTATGTGAACGACGGGGCATGATGAGGCAAACAATACACTAATGAAAGACAAAAACAAAAAAAAAAAAACAAACAATGGAAGGCAGGCTAAAACACACTGAGGTAAATATAGATCTTGGACTAAGCAGAAGACAGAACAACATGAACTAGACTCAAACACGCATGCAGAAAGAGAGGCCTTAATGGAAAATTCACTCAAACAAAGCAAAGCTTACCTAGAGAGGACATGGGGCAAAAGACAGAACCAACCAGACAGACACGAGAACAGCTACAAGAAACTCAGGGGGAGAAAGACCTACAAAGACTATGGTGAAACAAAAGCCTAAATATACAGCTTAATGATGATAGGATCAAGAAACACATGATAGAAACGAGGGCCTGAACAGAGGCAGGGAAAAGGGTAAACTACTTACACATGGCAGGAGATAACAGAGAAGCAATGCTGCCACTGACAGCAGGATGGGGTGACATATTAAACAAGATAATAAACCATGAAAAGAGGTGACATTACCTAAAATTACATGAACAGAGTGAGTACTAAATTAAACTAATGTAAATGAGAGCGAACACTGAGATATAAGCTTAGATACATGTAGGTTAAAATAAATACATGTCCAGCTAGCTAAGACAAAGTTAGTGGAGTTCAATAAACTAAATTTATACATTAAAAATATACTATTTAAACATTTATTTGTATGGATTAATTAATGAAAATGTAAAACATAAAAAAGCTTTTTTTGCCAAAGGAAACCATACATGTGTACTTAATTTCATTAATTCATCCATCCATCTATCTATTTTCCCTTCTTGATCTCTCACTCTTTTGACTGTATTGGGTCAAAGCTGCAAGTTTGATTGTTCTCAGTGACGATTCTCATAATGGTGTTTCCTCATGGTCTATAAAAGGAATAAAAATTAACATGGGCACACACACACACACACAAACATACACACACTTTTTTTTTCAGAAACTGAAAAAAAATGTGTACGTGATGTGGATTAATACTAAGAAATATATGTATTATATATTTTCATTAACATGGCAAAATCTAGATGCAACCCATCTAAAAATGTGATTGTAATAATATGTGGAACTCACTTCAACATTCTCATAGACAGGGCAGCTGGACGTGGAAGTGTGGTCTTTAGGATGGGGGTCGAAGCCAACATACTGTGAAGCAAAGAGTTAACATGCAGGTTAATAATGAACACTGAATAGCTTTATATTTCCATGCTTCATAAATCTCCCACTGGAGTTTCTCCACTGATGATGTTTTTGCTGCTGTCAGTTGCTGCATCTCATACAGAGATTTCACTTTGAGAGTAAGAACTCCAAATGAAACTCAACTCACTAAATGAAACTCCTAATGGACACATGTCTGCAATGCCTCACCTCATGATCAGGTTCATCTGTGTTTCTCTTTTGATTCCTGCATCTGATGTTGTCGATGATGTTCCAACCATAAAACACAGAATAAACATTAATCATGATATCATCATATAATTATGTACACATAAATAATTATAAAATAAATAATTTCTGAATTGCAGCAATATCACAACAATAATAACAAGTCATGTTACCTTCTTAAACTTTCTCTCTTCAACAATAAAACTATCATGACAGAAAGGACAACTCCACAGAGCCCAGTTCCAACAGCAATAGGCAAAATGTAGAAGAGACCTGCTGAGAAACACAGACATATGCACTACCACTGTAGTGTTTTGTACTATTGTAGTATTGTTGTACTATTATTCATACATACAATAGAGGAACATTAAAATGTACAATTAGCAAAAATTGTTTACCACCTACTCTTAACAGTGATGGTCACAGTTCCATTGAGAGCTCCATGTTCATTCTGAGCTACACAGTAGTACAGTCCAGTGTGTTCAGCAATGATGTTAGTGATGCTGTAACTCTGTCCAGATCCTACAGGTGAGGTTTCTCCTTCTTTAAACCAGGTGTAGTTCTGCACAGGTGGGTTGGCATCACTGCTGCAGGTCAGAGTCACTGAACTGTCCTCCATTATTTCACCAGAGGGACTGTTGGACACTGATACATTCTTTGGAGGATCTAAAACAGAAATTTAATTATTTTGGGGAAAATGATTTAAATTGAAAATTAAATCTAAATTTAAATTTAAATAAATTATCTTAATAGTAACAGAAGCCAGGTGTTTTATTGATTAAAACATTTTTGTTCCATCATATTCCTGCAAATGGTAATAACACATAATACTTATTGATGTCTCGACATGAAGGAAGCATAATAAACTCACATGTGACAGTGAGAGTTTGATGTAGAGAGGGGAGATGTTCATATCCTCTTACAGCACACCTATAACTGCCTGCGTCCTCACTGCTGACTGACTGCAGGTGGAGTGGGTTTGTATTTGAGGATAAAGGACGTCCATTTTTGTACCAGATGAATGTTGGACTGTCAGTCAGACTGCAGGTGGTTGTACATGCCAGATCTGCTGTCTCTCCCTCCGTCACTTCACGAGGAGTCTTCACATGGAGCTCTAACACAATAAGAGAATCATCAGACCATACTAATGGATGTCAGACCATACTAATGGAGATCAGATCATTCTAATGGCGGTCAGATAATTCTATTGGAGGTCAGATCATTCTAATGGAGATCAGATCATTCTAATGGAGGTCAGATCATTCTAATGGAGGTCAGATCATTCTATTGGAGATCAGATCATTCTAATGGAGGTCAGATCATTCTAATGGATGTCAGACCATACTAATGGAGATCAGATCATTCTAATGGAGATCAGATCATTCTAATGGAGGTCAGATCATTCTATTGGAGGTCAGATCATTCTAATGGAGATCAGATCATTCTAATGGAGGTCAGATCATTCTAATGGATGTCAGACCATACTAATGGAGATCAGATAATTCTAATGGAGATCAGATCATTCTAATGGAGGCCAGATCATTCTATTGGAGATTAGATCATTCTATTGGAGGTCAGCTCATGCTAATGTTCATATGCAGAACTGTGTAGGTGTTTATTTAAACATTAATAAAAGCTTGTGTAGCAGAATTAACATTTCAGAATAGTTCAAGAGTCCTCTGGGCAGAGGGACAATGTGCATAACAAATAACAACCAAACTGAGGATGATGGATTGAACTCACCAGTGACATTGATCTTCACAGCACCTCCCAGCCATTTTTCTTTCTCCACATTTGTTTTGATTCTGAAGTGGTATTCATGTTCATCCTCCTTCGTTATATTGCTCAGAGTGAGGGAGAAGTGCTGCTGTTTATCTACTGAACACTGGACCCTGCCCGAGTCCTTAGTGCAGTTACATATTGCAGGCTTCGCTAGGTCTATGACCCAAAACTCCTCTTTCACTTCAAGGCCTGCTGGGTATGTGTAAGTGCCATTGAAAGACACTGTGGACCCCTGTGGAGCACATATTTCAGTTTGGTTGTATTTCACACTCCATCCTCCTCCAGAAGCCCCTGAAACAAATAACACATGACAGAGGGGGATTAGAGGAGTCTGGGCCCATAAGAGAGTGGGAGTATCTTACAGCTTCACTTCTCTCTCCGCTCTAAGTCCAGCAGATACTGCAGAACACTGAGCTGATTCTGAGATGAACCACAAAGTGAGAAGGGCTCTGGAATCCCTGCAGTAGGGTGGTGGTGGTGGGGGGGGGGGGGGGTCAGAAATATCAGAAAAAAGCCATTGTTACACACATTGACAGTCCTCTCCCATTGGACCATAAAGTTCCCCGTGGACAGCCAATGAGGGCTACTCTCAGACTAAATGGGTAGGGGGATACATCATCATAAGTGAAGAAGAGAAGAGAGAGAGGGAGAGACAGAGGGAGGGAAGGAGGGAGGGGAGAGATGTTGTTCTGAAACCTCTGTGACCCTCTGTGTAACCCTCACTTGTGCACATGTGCCCTCGCTCATTCATCACTTACTATTCTTCTTACTATTCGTGTGCTATCAGTTTATTCACGCTTTTGTGTTGGTTGTTTCCATCTACCGTCCTGTTCACTCGATTAGAGTCAAATCGTGTTTGTTGTCTGTGTATCATGCTTCTTCTGGCTTTACGTCACTGACCCTTTTTTTGTATAAAAAGGATTGTGTATGGAATTGTGGACTTGTGTTTGATTCCTGTGTGTATGTCAGCATGTTTTGTATTTTGCTGGACTGTTACTCAGTTGGGGGACAGATTAGAGCTGTACGCACATACTATATCACATAGGAAACTCTGTAAAGATACACCAGAGTAGTGGGCAGGAGGCACCCTTGTAATTATAATATATCACATTCTTTAAATAGCCTAGTTTAGATGTATTATCTTTCCTGCTTTGCTTGGGCTCCACCCCAGTCTCCCTAGTAGCCGCCCACCTGATTTATTTTACCACCACACTGTAGTCGGAATATTATATATCATAATTGACATTACTTCCATTATGATTATAGTTATTTTGTTATTGATTATTACCTGATTATTATATTTAAGCCAACTATTTTATCATTATATTATATATACATTGTTATATTGGTGTTATTGCATTACATATTAAAGCGGACTATCGCTACTGTGACGGGCAGTGTGAGCAACTAAAAAGGAAGCGATCACGCCAAGTCTCAGGGAAAGAGGATGGTTTAATAGAAAGTGCGCAAACCAAATACCCGTGACATAGATCCAGATTAAGGAAATAATAACCAGCAGTCAACTGGTACAAAGACAAGACATATATAGACGAACAAACGACCCTCAGGTGAGACGGATCACGGGTCCCGCCCACCTGAGGGACGAACATCACGTGACCAAAAACAGGACCGCTGCCGCTGTAACCGGGGGCGACCGGTAGGGGGCCCCCCCACAACGTGACAGCTACCTGTGGTTTGTGGGGTATTGTTGATTTGTTTTTTATATTTTGAAGCAAGAACAGTAATACAATGAAATACAAACTCATCTTATTTTGCTTCTCTTTTTTTGTGATAAAAACTGACCCCCTCCCTCCCAAACGGAAACACAAAAAGACAAATCATACCAGCACATAGCATCAGCACACACACACACACACACACACACACACACACACACACACACACACACACACACACACACACACACACACACACACACACACACACACACACATTGTGGGGTATTGTTGCTAGCTAATCTAATTGTCTACTAGTTGTCTAGGCAAGAGCTGGTTGGTATGGACTTGTGACAGCAACTCTCATAGGAAGTGTGGTGTCTGTTTGTCAGACACAAGGTCAAGTATATCACATCACTATTGACTAAATCAGTTTGTTCAAGAATGCATGTTCAGTTGTATGTGCTGACTCACCTGTAATCATGTGCAGAAAGATCAGAAGAAGATGGGTAATTCTTAGTGACGTCATTATAGGAGTCTGTTTGTACAGAAGAACATATTATATTTGTCTTTAGTTTGCAAGATGTTGCAAATGTCTAAATCACTTCAATGCACAGAAAGATATACAGTATATTTACCTTTAATAAGGTGATGTCCACAACCCTCAAATGCAAATTTATTTGTCATATGAGACAACTGAATAGTGGCTTGAAAGTGGATTCAGAGCTTTTTCTGTGTACATCTTTTAAATAGGTTAAATAGGTATCATACAATAGCAGTTGTAGACCAGTAGGCTGAACATTTGTCTTATTTTTCAGTGCACAGACTATAACTAGACATAAAGTATTGTGGTTTAAAACCACATGGTAGAAACCACAGCTGGGTACAAGGACAAAAGTTAAAATAATCCCTCATAAGAACCGAACATATAAAAGACGAAATGTATGTGTAACGATTGTATTGGACAGAAGTGACGCAATTGCAAAGTAGAATATTTATTTAAAGAAAACACAACAACACTGAAGAGCGTGACCTTTCTATGGTGAAATAGACAACGGAGGGGAATGCAACTTGTACATCTATTGGTTAAACTAACTGCAAAGCAAAAATGAAAGAGTCCAGGGACTGTCACGTAAGGCAACGCCCCCTCTCGTAGCTGGCACTCTGGGTTCCCTCATGTCCGTGTTCCCTGCCTGTTTGTCCCGCCCTGCTCGTTTGTTGCGTTTATTCCTTGTTTGTTGCCACGCCCCAGTGTCATTGCCATCACCTGTCCCTAGTTAGTTTCTATGTATAAAGTCCCAGTATTTCCCCAGTCCAGTATCCGTGATTTTGTCTACTTTGTGCCTTGTGCTTTGTTCAATCCTGTTCTTCATGAGTATTGTTTCCTCAGCGAGTATTTCTGCCTGTTCCGTGTTTTCCCCGTCGCGTTTAGTTTCTCTGTCCGATTATGTCTGTTCGTATTTCATGTCTGGACTGCCTGCCCGTTATGACCCATGCCTGTCACTTCGACTCTGCCTATGGAATTTCCTTTAATAAATCTCGCTCTCCTCAGCGTTTGTGTCCGCCTCCCTGTTCTGCCCAGCGCAGAACGTTACATAATCACGGATCTAACCAGGACACAGCGAGAGAGCGAGACTCCGGTGAGTTTAGTCGCTGTAACGAGTTGTTGGCTGCTTCCGTGCAGTTTAACTCTCATGTGTTACAGCGCGAACGAGCCGGAGACAGGAATACCCCTGGCGCTGTGGGAACACGGAAGTCTCGTCGCAGATCGAAGAAAGCGCAGTCTCTCACCGCTGGCTTTCGCGACGAGACTCCTATTGAGCGCTGTGAGTCTGCCCTGCTTGACGAACACCACAGGGGTGAGCAACCTGTGGTGCAAGCAGCGGGCAGACGGAGTGAATGCACAGACGAGCCTTGGCTTAACCCTCGGTTGGCTCTCAATGGCTGCTGCGAGCTCCCGACGCCTCAGAGGAGGCAGAGCCATCGCAGAGAGAGCCACCGAGGGGCGTGTGTGTCTGTGTGTTCTTCCAGGCTCAACCCGGACCCCGTGGAAGAGGACCCACCACCGCTGATCCCGCCAGCTACTCCCCACGACACCCCCAAGTATTTTTTGGGGGGGAGTACTGGCCACGTCGGCTTGGCGGTCCCGCCCCCCGATGACGTCAGTATGGCGGTCCCGCCCCCCGATGACGTCAGTATGGCGGCCCCGCCCCCCGAGGACGTCGGCTTGGCGGCTCCGCCCCCCGAGGACATCGGCTTGGCGGCTCCGCCCCCCGAGGACGTCAGTATGGCGGCTTCGCCCCCCGAGGACGTCTGCTTGGCGGCTCCGCCCCCCGAGCGCATCTCCTCACCTCAGGTTCCAGTTCCCGCTGCCCGTCGGCAGTCCACGCCGGTTCCTGTCCCCGCTGCCCGTCGGCAGTCCACGCCGGTTCCTGTCCCCTGTGTGTTCTTCCAGGCTCAACCCGGTTCCTGTCCCCTGTGTGTTCTTCCAGGCTCAACCCGGACCCCGTGGAAGAGGACCCACCGCCGCTGATCCCGCCATCTACTCCCCACGACACCCCCAAGTATTTTTTGGGGAGGAGTACTGGCCACGTCGGCTTGTTCCCGCTGCCAGTCTGCCGGCTCCTGTTCCCGCTGCCTGTCTGCCGGCTCCTGTTCCCGCTGCCCGCCGCCCGGCCGCGCCTGTGCCCGGCCACGCCTGTGCCTGGCCGCGCCTGTGCCCGCTGCCCGGCCGCGCCTGTGCCCGCTGCCCGGTTACAGGGACATGTTGGAACATCTGTCAAATCTCATGTCATGCAGTTTGGGTTAGAGCCTGATAAGGTCTGATGAGTTAGGAGGACACAGATTACCTGGGCCTCTGAGATTTAGTATATTGTGGTGTGGTGTGACAGCGAGGAGTCCCAGGAAAGTCCATCTCAACTCATGAAAAGAGTTTATTATTTTTTACAGTGAATTGTGTCAAAATGCGCATTAAAACAGGAACTCCTCACTTGTATCACAACGGTGCATGGCATCAAATGATGGCAGCTTAACTGATAACATGTATGACCAGTGTAGCACAAATACCCAACTGACATGAACATGAAATTTAAACACTTCTAACAACCATTAGAAGACCACAGGTGTTTGTGGGTAGTGACATGCTCTCCCCCATTACCCCATTTGGACCAACGTTACTATGTTCTGAGGCTGAGGCCAGCCATTTGGGTTTAGAGATGTGGCTCGGTTTAAAAGTGAGCTTAGACAGGTGTGAGACACCAGACCTCAGTGTTGAGATTCCTGGATAATAATAATACACTGTTAAATAGACAAACCCCATAAACCCTAAGTGATGACGAGACGAGCCACAGGTGAGACGAATAATCACAAGACGTAACTGCACCCACGGAGATCCACAGACGCAGACGAGTAGACGCAGACGACGTAAAAACACACGCCCAAAAGGGAGGGGCCGGGGTCTTATATATAATATATATATATATATATATATATATATATATATATATATATATATATATATATATATATATATATATATATATATATATATTTAATAGGGGTGGGCATAGATTAATTTTTTTTATCTAGATTAATCTCACTGAAATCTTGAAATTAATCTAGATTAATCTATATTAAAATGGCTCATATGCGTGCTACCCAAGTAATGACTAAAAGTCTGTTTTTGAGATAGGGTTTCTTAATACAGACAGAGGGTGCATTAGACCAGGGGCTCATCTCCTGTTTCCAAAATGCATCAATGACTGCTTGAGGAAGCTGTTCTACTTTGATACTTGAAGAAAAAAAAAACATGCTCAATAAAATGTAGGCTACTCGTGTTCAAAGGTTTATTCAGTTAAACATGAATTTGTAAGCCTACATACTGTACATTAAATAACATGTTTATTCAGCTAAACATGATATTTGAAATGTAAGCCAATAATTTAGTACATTTAACCTCACGGACGTAATTTTCAAAAGTCAGTTTTGGTCCTCTGTAGTTTTAACGGTTAAAAAGAAATATTTAAATAGCGACGAATCTGGCGCTAGGACCATGCAGAAAACGACCGCTCCGAGCTCCGCTCCGGTAACACTTTACGTTCCTAAAAATGAATTTTCCATGAAGCAAACCTGGCGACTTCGTGGCTGCATCCATCTAAAAACACGTACGATTTGTAATTCACAGGTTTGAAAACTCGTTCTCGCCCCTACTGTGCAATTTGGTTAGGAATACAGCCGAGCTAAACTATCAAGTTGAAAGTCATCCTAGTTTGTTTATCCATTTTGACCAAGTTCCCAACCCAACTTTAAAAATAGATTACCGGCGATCATTTTTATATCGCCCGATAAGAGTATCAAATTAACGACCGCCGTTAACGACGAGGCTGAAGTTGGTTACTTATTCGCAGTTTGAGATTCGTTTGGTTACTTATTCGCAGCTCCGTATTCGGCGGCTGAAGTTTGTTACTTATCCATAACAGGTTTCTCTTACACATAGGAACCTGTTATGTATGATGCATATGTTATTTGCCTGGCCCAGCGCCTTAAAGGTATACAGGAAGCCTCTGAAATCAAGCTGAACAATTTAATGTGCGCACCACTGCATGTGTCACGTTTTCAGTTAGATTTGAGAGCTAAAATGTTACTGGGCCAGGCCAAAATCAGGTTTCTTGTACCTTACAGGCCTCTTAAATTGCTGCTCTGCATCATTTGACCTGTGCGCACCACTCCATGTGTCATGTTTCCAGTTGGATTTGAAGCATAAAATTATGCTGGGCCAGGCCAAAATTAGGTTTCTCTTACATATAGTAAAGTGTTATGTATGATGCATATGTTATTTGCCTGGCCCAATGCCTTACATGTATACAGCAGGCCTCTGAAATCCACCTCATGAACCATTTCACCTGTGCGCTTAGTCAATATGCCATTTTGCCATTTAGATTTGAGGGCTAAAATGATTCTGGGCCAGGCCAAAATCAGGTTCATCATACATAAAGGAACTAGTTATGTATGATACAATTGAGTTTTGCCTGGCCCAATACATTACAGGCATACAGCAGGCCTCTAAAATTGCCCCTCTGAACTATTTCACCTGTGCGCTTTACTCAATATGCCATGTTTCCAGTTAGATTTGAGGGCTAAAATTATTCTGGGCCAGGCTAAAACCAGGTTCCTCATACATATGGGAACTAGTTATGTATGATACAATTGAGATTTGCCTGGCCCAAGACATTACAGGCATACAGCAGACCTCTGAACTTGGCCCTGTGAACCATTTCACCTGTGTGCTTAACTACCCAATATGCCATGTTTGCAGTTAGATTCGACACATAAAATGATTCTGGGCCAGGCCAGAACCAGGTTCCTCATACATATAGGCACTAGTTATGTATGATACAATTGAGTTTTGCCTGGCCCAAGACATTACAGGCATACAGCAGGCCTCTGAACTTGGCCCTGTGAACCATTTCACCTGTGTGCTTAACTACTCAATATGTCATGTTTCCAGTTAGATTTGAGGCATAAAATGATTCTGGGCCAGGCCAAAAACAGGTTCCTCATACATATAAGAACTACTTGTGTATGATACAATTGAGTTTTGCCTGGCCCAAGACATTACAGGCATACAGCAGGCCTCTGAAATTGCCCCTCTGAACTATTTCACCTGTGCGCTTTACTCAATATGCCGTGTTTCCAATTAGATTTGAGGGCTAAAATGATTCTGGGCCAGGCCAATACCAGGTTCCTCATACATATGGGAACTAGTTATGTATGATACAATTGAGTTTTGCCTGGCCCAAGACATTACAGGCATACAGCAGGCCTCTGAACTTGGCCCTGTGAACCATTTCACCAATGCGCTTTACTCAATATGCCATGTTCGCAGTTAGATTTGAGGGCTAAAATGATTCTGGGCCAGGCCAATACCAGGTTCCTCATACATATGGGAACTAATTATGTATGATACAATTGAGTTTTGCCTGGCCCAAGACATTATAGGCATACAGCAGGCCTCTGACCTTGGCCCTGTGAACCATTTCACCAATGCGCTTTACTCAATATGCCATGTTCGCAGTTAGATTTGAGGGCTAAAATGATTCTGGGCCAGGCCAAAACCAGGTTCCTCATACATATGGGAACTACTTGTGTATGATGCAATTGAGTTTTGCCTGGCCCAAGACATTACAGGCATACAGCAGGCCTCTGAACTTGGCCGTATGACCCATTTCACCTGTGTGCTTAACTACTCAATATGTCAAGTTTCCAGTTAGATTTGAGGGCTAAAATGATTCTGGGCCAGGCCAAAAACAGGTTTTTCTTACATATAGGAACTAGTTATGTATGATTCAATTGAGTTTTGCCTGGCCCAAGACATTACAGGCATACAGCAGGCCTCTGAACTTGCCCCTCTGATCCATTTCACCTGTGCACTTAACTACTCAATATGCCATGTTTCCAGTTAGATTTGAGGCATAAAATGATTCTGGGCCAGGCCCTCTGAACCATTTCAGTGTGCTCTCTGTGCACTTAACTACTCAATATGCCGTGTTTCCAGTTAGATTTAAGGTATAAAATGATGTTGGATCAGGCTAAAATCAGGTTCCTCTCTTAGGGAGTGACCTGTTCTTCATGATGCATTTGTTATTTCTCTGGCCCACCATCAATAAGGCTTTCAATAATCCTCTGAAACTGCCCCTTCAAAATGCGTTCACCTATCTGCCCACTGCTCAATATGCCATGTTGTGTGCTGGTATTTCTTCTTCCGATTATTTGTGTTCTAGAACAGCATTTCTGTGTTTTTAGTTTTCAAATCTAAGAATATGTTTCCTTACGTTAGAAATGTTGACGAATTCAATCATCATGTACAAACTGCATACAATTGAAACGACTTGAAATAGAAACCATTTTACAAATGAAATGCTTTCATTATATTTTTATTTTTTACATTCACAAAATCAGTATGGGAAACAATAACCTCTTAAATGTCTGCTCCTACGCTCGTTTAATGTAACGTTTAATCTATCGCTTTTAAACAAAGTGCGCAGCAAACACGCATCGTGAACATAACCTTTTTGAATAAGTAACCAACTTCAGCCGCCGAATACGGAGCTGCGAATAAGTAACCAAACGAATCTCAAACTGCAAATAAGTAAGCAACTTCAGCCTCGTCCGTTAACGCCGTTAACGGCCCACCACTAATATTTAAGTACTACATACTACAGCACTTTTAGTAATAATTATATAATTTTCCCCAAATTAACCCTTTTTTTTATGGCATTTGGCAGATGCTCTTATCCAGAGCGACTTACATTTTCATCTCTTTTTTTTTTTTTTTTTTACAAGTGAGCAATTGAGGGTTAAGGGGCTCAGGGGGCACCTCAGTCATGGCCTCAGGTCTCGGAATCGAACCCATAACCCTCCGGTCACAAGACCAGTTCCCTAACCGCCAGGCCATGACACGCCACCATTGTGACCACTGTAAAAAGTAAATCCGGGACACCAGGCATGTTGGTGACGTCAGACGCTGCGTGACTTTGGATACTCATAAATTATAATGTTAGTGACAGTCATTACTCAAAAATATGTACTCATTTAAACTTAAAACATAACAAAAAGTTAAGACAGCGCAAAACCTTAATGCTGGATTAACTAAATAACAAGATTTGAGTGTTAAACCAATAAAGAGTATAAGTTAACAATACTGTTCGGGTTTACAGTGTAATAATAATAATAATAATAATAATAATTTATATTAATAATAGTTGAAGTGCTTTTATATATCAGTCAGGGTCACCAGTTCACCACCAGTTCAGAATGAAACCTACCACCTTTCTGGGAGTCAACAGCGCTAACTAGTAAGTAAGTAAGTAAGTAAGTAATCTTTATTTATAGAGCACTTTTAAAACAACTTTCGTTGACCAAAGTGCTGTACATAAAAGTAACGAGAGAAAAAAAAGACAATATAAAAGGATCAAGAACAAGAACAAGAACTAAAATACATTAAATAAAATGAGATTAAAATCAAAGTAAATGAAATAAAATCAAATCAAATAAAATCACCTCTCACTACTCAAATGCCAGTTCATAAAAATAGGTTTTTAGCTGAGATTTAAAAACAGCAGCTGAAGGTGCGAGGCGGATATTTAGGGGAAGAGTATTCCAAAGCCTCGGAGCATAAACTGCAAACGCCCGATCTCCCTTAAGCTTAAGACGAGCCCTAGGAACAGCTAACAAGTTCTGTGAGGCAGATCTCAGCGATCGCTTAGTGGCACACTAGTGGCACTACCACACCACCATGCACACAGGATGTCAGAAATTGATCTCTATTCTGTTAATCTCTTTTCATGTTACATTTAAACTGCTCTGCCATAACTTAAGAGTCTTACCTTTGTAGTGGAGACAGCTAAACGCCATTTCACTGTGACACCCAAAATGGAATCCTTTGCCTAGAACTGAGCGACTGACTCACCCAGATTTCTTTGATGGTATGTAAAGATAAACACTGATTCTTTACAACAGCAACAGGCCCCAAAGAACGCACATCCATAACGGTGTTTACCTCCCAAAAGCCTACAATGCTGACCTTATGATCTCCTGAGCTTGGGAGAGAGAGGCCATCTAAGAGAGGCTGGTCAAAACCAACCTTCGTCGGAGAACACTGGGACCACAGTCAGGAAGGACCACAGTCAGGAAGGACCACAGTCAGGAAGAACTCTAAATTCCAACCTTATCTGATTGCCCACAGTTTAAACCCACTCTACGTCCTGTGTTATAATCCAGAGCTGAAGATACAAATATTTCAGAGATCTCTGTAACTCCAAATCTGAACTGTACACAGAATTGGGATTCAGCCTACAGGAACCAGCTCGGCGAATGCAGTCTAGAGACACCGAACTTGACTACCTTCCATACAAGGAAAGTATTCAGTATTCAGCTTTCCAGCCTTAAGAACAAATGACCACAAGACCATTTAAATGTGAACACTGTGCCATGTGGTTGATATAAAGACACAACTTATGATCTTTCATGTATTCAGTATTAAGTGATCTTATTAGAATACGTGTTACTGTATAAACACACCACATTGATGCATATCTATGTATTAGTTTGTATGTTACTCATCGAATGTAATCATTCTCATGTGTACGTATGTGACCTCACATTCATGCCTGTCTGTGCATTATGTGTCATTTGTTGTCCAAAAGTGGAAATTAAGAATGGCTCGATGTGTAGACTAATAGAACCAAATTAATTCTTGTTTAGGCAGAGTATGTAAGACAATTTATTTAGCAATAGTTTACTTTGTCTTCGAATTGTGTTAATCTGTCTTCTTTGGTTAAGACGGGCACTCCTCGCTCCCCCCCCCCCCCTCTCTCTCTCTCTCTCTCTCTCTCTCTCTTTCTCTCCCCTGTCTGGGCAGAGGTCATGAATATTCATTAATAAAGGCCAATGGTCAATGGCCTGATGAACATGAAAGCGCCTTACAATTACGCCCCTAAAACTTGTTTTAAAAGCCCTAGCTTGAAGCGAAACAATGAGCTTGGCAGTCTGGTAATTTGGGAAGACTTTGAGAACTTCGCCAGACTCGTCGAGACTCAAAGACTCGAACACGCCAAACCATCGCGACTGTTTGCTGGACTCACGCCGAACACCGCAGTGTCCAGAAGAGCGATGCCAATAGACCGCAACTAAAGCTCTCACCGAGTCCAACAGAAGATTCTTCTTTATTTTATTTTCTTTATTCTACATTTCGTCGTCAAAAGTACTTTTATTTCGCCTAGTCGTTCAAGTCAAGATCATCTTTCTCATTCAAGTATCTTCACAAGTTTGTCTGCGCACTCCAGCTGCGACTGTGACGTCACCGCTAAGTCTCCGCAACTCGAGCCGTCTCACGTGACCTGCTCCGCAGACCTTAGCTCCCTCAAGAAACGAACCGTGAACGCGCACCGGTTGGTCCGCGTCACCACGCCTCTTCTTCGAAGTAAGACGCTCAGTTCATGTGCTGTTTTGGGGTTGCCAGCTTCTATTTCTCCCGGAGTCCAAAATAGTAAATGCTAGGGATGCACCGAAATGAAAATTCTTAGCCGAAACCGAAAACCAAAAATGAGGAAACCAAGGCCGAAAGCCGAAAACCGAAATACATTATGCCAATTATTAGTAACATTGGATTTTTGGCTAACCTCACTAAAATCAAGGCATTGCTTTTCAAAGAATAAATCAACTACAAAATTTGATTTGAAAATATTTATTTAGCACTGACATTACAGTAATGCATATTATAAAATAAAATTAGTGGTGGGCCGTTAACGGCGATAACGCTGACAAGGGCCGACCACTAATTAAATTTAACTCGCTTGCAGACCGTTTTTATCTGAGAGGATAAATATATGTATTTTATACGAGTTAAATTTAATTATAACTGACTGACCTGAAAGATAAATATAAATTCTCTCATAAAAACGTGACGCGAGTTGCAACAACATTAAACAGCTCAGGTAAACACGCTTCTGAGAAATGTCGTCTGCCCTACAAAACATAACGGGGCTCAATGTGCTCTATTAGCCTACGAAATCCCACATCCTCTACGACAGAGAACGGCTGATCGTCTAAGGCAACGAATTCCATAATTTTTGGTGTAATGTCCTTTGCCTCGGCGCCATCACTGGAAAACTTTTTTGCTAGCCTTTATCCAAATAAGCGCGTGCAGGTGGCGATTTTTGTTTGCGTCATCACAACACATTGTTTCAGCCGTGTTGTTTCGGTGATGAAAGTATTTCGGCCGAAAACTGAAAATGCAAATTTAAGCCATTTCGGCCGAAAATTTTCGGTGGCCGAATTTTCGGTGCATCCCTAGTAAATACTGTTACCATTAACCTGCCCAAACCTTCTCTTTCTCCTTTCTATTCTCTCTCTAAATACCTCGTGTCCGTCCCTGGGTCCTACGCTAGTTAGGCAAGCCTTAGGATAGTTAAATAAATAAATCTCATGATCCGACAGTTGTTTATCATTCGCTGTTGTTGTTTAATTTTATATTCTTTGTTGTTCACTATTATATCCCTGGTTTAAATTAGTAGATTCACATATAGGTTTAGTTTCAATTTGAGCCAAATCATTCATATGCTTTGTATCAATTGTAATATTAACCATTTAATAAATGTGGGGGCCGCCGTACCGTGACAGATCCCCCCACCAAGTCTCACTGCCCTCCAACGGCTGTGCGGCACACAGCGGCAGCACACGAAACATGAAGGGGCAGGAAGGCAGGGACAAGGCAGGGACACACCCCCTGCAATCCTGAAGCTGAAACACAAAACACAAACAAACGTTAGCTCACCTCCCTGGGCTGACTGGGCCATCAACAAGACGAAACCACGCCTGGTCGGTCACAGCGCCCTCACACCCTAACCGGCATTTGGCCGCTGAACCCCACTGTAACACGGTGAGTACGGGGATGTACACATCACATTTAGCGACAGAGAGAAGGGTGGACCCAAGTGCCGGTTAGCAACACTAATGCGTTTGGCGGAACTAAATGCAAGCGCGAGGGGTAAACACGTAACACAGCTCAGGTTAACCAAATCAAAACAACGCGGAAACCTCAACGCGTAAAAGAAAAAGAAAACTAAATTGTGCGAGCACGGCAAAACCAGAAACAAAGATGAACGCGAAAACCCAACACTCAACTGCACACGCCCATTCACACATACACAAATTTTAACGATCATATTTACCACGAGACATGACCACGAACGAAGGAGAAAGTAAAGGAGATTGGCGGCTTCCGAAGGGCGACTGGTTATTCTGTGACAGGCAGGGAGTGCAAAATAAAATGGAAGCGATCACGCCAAGTGAAAAGGGATGGTTTAATGAATAAAGTGCGCAAACCAAACACCCGTGACATGATCCAAATTAAGGATATAATGACCAGCGGTCAACTGGTACAAAGACAAGACATATATAGACAAACAAACGACCCTCAGGTGAGGCGGATCATATGCCCCGCCCACCTGAGGGATGAACACAACACAACAACACAACAACTGCTGCTGTATATGGGGCGACCAGCAGGGGGTGTGCCGTACCGTGCCGGTGTTCAGCCTTGCTAAAGAGAACATGAATTATTATTAAATTCAGTGTGAAATCCACTACAAACTTGAAATTAGAAGGTCTCTCAGTAAAAACGGTAAAACGGTTGTTGGGATGGAGAATTTCCACATCAGATTTCAGTGTGTGACTCTGTTGTTGATCTATAAGTATGGACAGTAAAGATATCCTTCTGCCATCCTCGCCCACTGCTGCTGCTTCTTTTATGACGCCTCCGGCATTACAGTTATGTTGTGTGTTAAGGAAGTTCTCAGCATCATTTAATGGCACTTGTCATTTTTTCTGACATGGACTTGGACATGGATTAATTATATGACTAAAACACAAACAGAGTTTGTATGGGACAATATTAGAGACACTGTGCTGCACACATGGGTGACGAGGGCATAGAATGAGATGCTCCCCTGGGGTTACAATTAATTTGAAGGAGACTGGGTTTATGTAACAAAAGATCACATTCTTCTAGAAAGATGTTTTGAATGTATGAATGAAAGTGGACATCTAAGATGGAATGGAAAATTTGAGAACTAACTGTGAGAATGAAAGTAAGAGGACCCAGGAACCTCCAGATGAAGTTCCTGTCTGTCTTAACCCAACATCTGCACAGAGGAAATCACATAAAAGGTTCTGTAGAATTAACATTTCATGTAACACATGGGAGAATACATGCATAATAAGCATTGCCTGGTAATCATGAAAAATATTTAACCACACAAAATAATTAATAATAATGGCATTGCAATATATGCAGCTGAAAAAAAACCCCTGCCCATTTCCCACACACACTGTTCACTGCCATATCCACTGAGAAACTATCCAACAGACACCCCTACTATGACCAAGGGAATAACATATCCAATCACAATCAATCAATCAATCAATCAAATTTTATTTATACAGCACTTTTTACAACAGTTGTTGTCACAAAGCAGCTTTACAAGTGCCGAGTCCTAGCCCCCAGTGAGCAAGCCAAGGGTGACAGTGGCAAGGAAAAACTCCCTAGTTTTTACATGAGGAAGAAACCTTGAGAGGAACCAAGACTCAGGGGGGGAACCCATCCTCTTCTGGCCGACACCGGTCACCATGACAACAACAACAATTTAGACAGAAAGAAGAGAAAGAAAATGAAAAAGATGTAATAATGTCCATCATGATGTAGGCATCCGGTTAGGCATGAGGTGGCCGGCCCAGGATGGATCACTGGTCTCCTCATCTCATTATTCCTCAAGCAGGCGGGCAGCCATGTGGAGAAATGAAACAGGGACAGGTGAAATACAGGACAGGTGAAATTATAAACATTTCCGGAGTGTGGCAGCAACTCCGGCATTAAGTTAAATTATTACAGCCTAGCTAAAAAGGCAGAACCAGAAGGTAACATAGGCTTGGGGGCATTCTGAGACAATGGCATCCGTCCACTGCACTGTCAACAAACTTGAGTGACCACGAGCAGTGACAGGATGACAGCACCAGCGCCCCAGTCTACCATAAAACCCTTCGTCTATGAACCCCTGGATCTGTACCTTTATCTAAGGGGGTATATTAATTATCAAACGCTAAACTAAATAAGTGGGTTTTCAACCTAGACTTAAAGATTGTGACTGTGTCAGAGTCCCGGACGCATTTAGGAAGATTATTCCAAAGCTGGGGGGCCTTAGAAGAAAAGGCTCTTCCCCCTGCTGTTACCTTGTTAATTTTTGGAACTAATAAAAGACCTGCACCCTGTGATCTTAGTGGACGTGGGGGTTCATAATAGGAAATAAGTTCCTGAAGGTATTCAGGAGCAAGCCCGTGCAATGCTTTATAAGTTAATAAAAGAATTTTAAAGTCAAAACGGAATTTAACTGGGAGCCAATGCAGGGCTGATAGGACTGGTGTAATATATTGATATTTTCTAATTTTGGTCAGAACTCTGGCTGCGGCATTTTGAACTATTTGAAGTTTATTTAGATTCCTATTTGAGCATCCTGACAGTAGTGAGTTACAGTAGTCTAATCTGGAGCTAACAAAGGCGTGTACCAATTTTTCTGCATCATCCTGTGATAATGCATTTCTTAACTTGGCAATGTTGCGGAGATGTAGGAAAGCTATCCTAGTAGTATTATCTATGTATTTATCAAATGATAGGATCGGAGTCGAGTATGATGCCTAGGTTTTTGGCTACTGTGCCAGGTGTAATGGGGTAGTCTGCGAGATTAAGCATTAGATCTGGAATTTTCAGTTTTGAGGCCTTAGGGCCCAGGAGGAGAACTTCTGTTTTGTCCTCATTAAGTTGGAGGAAGTTTAGGCACATCCAGCATTTAATATCTCTTACACAGGCCTCATTTTTTCTTAAACTGAGTTTGTCATCAGGTTTGGCTGATATGTAAAGTTGAGTGTCATCTGCATAGCAGTGAAAATTGACACCATGAATCAGGCATTTTCTTGTAAGCACTTCCTCCTGCTTTGATCTGATCTCTGATAGGTTCTTTATACTGATAAAGAACAGCACAGCCTCTATGGACATCCACACAAATGCAGACAGGAGGAGAAAGTGCAGAACACCTGATAATGCAGCACAGGGCAGCTGGAGGGAGAGAGAGAAAGAGATCATTGATCTTTTATCCTGATTTATATTGATAACCAGTGTTCACAGTAAGTTTAATAAGTACTTCATAAGTTCCTTAAATGAAGTTCAATACCTGGTTGGGCTGTATGTACTGCAGGAAGTGCTGTGTGAGGAGGAAGAGGAGTTAAGCCAGCAGCAGGCGTACACACAGGTTGATCAGAGATGGATTTGTATAACTCAGGTTCAGCCCCCAAAGGTCCCCAGAGTCACCGCCAGGCACCCCAGTCCTACTGCCACTGCTGCTGTGTTTAGCAAATCTTTGATAGAATTGTTCTAGAAAATAGACCATTTTAACTTCTACTTTAACATCTACTTGTACTGCTGATATATCTATATTGTACAGCAGATGTATCTATGTTGTACTGGTGAACCTAAGAAATTACACTTAAGTAAAAGTTAAGTGTTAAACGTTGTACTGCAGCCAGCCACTAGAGGGCAGCTGACATTTGAAGGGTTCACGTTTCATTCACTTATATATACGGTATACCCGTGAATCGTTAGGCACTCCTGGCGATTTACTCAGTGCTTGCAAATATATTTTCCCCTTTGCCATACATTTTTTTGTCCTCCTATTGCTGTTGTGGTCTGGGCCGTATTAGTTTATCCGTCATTGGCGATGCCACTCAAATTGTGAGCTCCGCTTCTGTTAATTCCTGCTGTAAGTAAATGTGTGTTTGTGTTTGGATTTATTGATCAGGCAGGTGTGTGTGTGTGTGTGTGTGTGTGTGTGTGTGGTTTCACCAACGAGTCAGATACTGCCCAGACTTTACTGTGGCACACCAGGATTCTACGTCGGAGACACCGCTGGCTATGTACCGATGCGTTTTTGTCACCGTAGCAAGAAAGTTTTTTGTTTGTTTGTTTGTTTTTAAAGAACCTGGGTCGAGGCAGAATCATGTGGAGTTGTTTTCTACCGAGATAAGACCTACGGATGAGGCAGTCCCAGTGTAACGTGCTGGGTTTAGCTAGCTGACATGCTGTTTATCGCTATATCTCAGCTTTATTTTGTATGTGTTCACATAAGCGAATGGACTCGCATTAGTGTTCCAACACTAAACCTTTCCTTGGGCTATGCTTCTGTCATTTTGAAGTATCTGCCTACACACAGACTCCCTCCACTGGACTACAAACATTTCCTGCGCTTATCTCCTTTTCAGTATAATAAAATCCCTCCTCTGGGGTTTTAGGGGCGTATGCATGTGCACACTCTCATCTCAGAAGCGATTTGTAATCGCAACTGATTCAATCTTTGAGCCTCCGTAATTTTTTCAAGCCGTTCCCTGAAAAGCATCCCCATAGATGTAGCAGTGATGCGCCAACGCAAGTACCGTTTCTCTACACTAGAGGGCAGTGTTGCCACAACAATATCAACGCGCTGAACACTTATGACGTACGAAATAGATGGATGACTGAATTAAGTTGATTCTAAGTCCATATATCAATCTTTTTTATACCTTTGTCATTCTTTGACGAAAAAAGAGAGGTAGTAGAGCAAGATAGATATTTTAAATAAGATTTAGATTAAAAGTTTGTATTTCAATGTTTCTGTCATTCTACCTTGGTAAATTGACTAGCGTAAAAAGCAACAGCCTGTTTGCTCCGATTATCAATCAGCAAATATGTAAATAAGTTAACTAAAATAAATGAATAATTACACCCGTGGAACTTTTTAGAAATGCAGAGGTTTTTCACGCCTCATCTTTGGTGTGTTAATTGGTTTCATGCCTTCCCAGTTGACCACCACAGTCAGCAGGATATTTCTACATGGCTGATTGCATAACTGCTACTGCAGGTTATCATATTTTGATATCCAGTGCTTGAAGTCCGTCGCCCTTGGCCAGGCAGTAAGCCAGTAGAGGAACTTATTTCAGTCGGACTGAAATTTGTTGGATTTTGGCTACCAAGCATTGACTCCAACATACTGAACTCTCTTGCAGTGAAAATGAAGCCATCTGATTGGCTACTGGTTCACAACACTGCAGCCTCCAAACACAAACCTCTGTCTGATGGCTATTTCTATTACCTCTGTGCACTTGACCACAAAGTGTCAGGTCTCCTGTGTTCACGGGTCAACGGTTGCACCCAGGACTACTGCCAGTCCGCCCCCCCCCCCCCCCCCCCCCCCGGTCAGTCAGCTCCAGGCTCCGCCCCTTGCTCCATCTAGCCCGCAAGGTCCGTGTTCACATTGTGTCCTGCACACCGATAATAAAACCGCTAGCTCCCTGGACGGATGCCATCATGGGATATCCCTGTTCCCGCCACTACCGTCACACACACACACACACACACACACACACACACACACACACACACACACACACACACACACACACACACACACACACACACACGGCCTCTGTGTTGACTTAGGTTGGAGGAAGGCGGTGTATTGCCTCGGGGAGGCGGGGATGTACCAGTGTGTACTGTAGGTAATGCACCTCTGCGTCTGTGGGGCCCCTCACACACACATGCAGTACAGCAAGCAGAAAGTCCTGTGACATATGGAACCTGACTGGGTTCTGTTCAAGTACCCCCCCCCCCCCCCTCCCCCCCCCCCAGCCCCAGCCATGGCATGAGCAGAATGGAAATAACCTCTGTGTGGGGGACATAGTTCCTTACTTTACTGCGAGCTTCCTGATTCACTGTGAGTCACTGCAAGGCGCCTGTCAGCCATGCCTAAATGAGCCCATTTTATTTGAAGTAATACTGGCATACCACCAAGTGCTGTAATATGTAGTGGATATTTTAATTAAAAAAATTAATTTAACATTTTTTTGAAGAATTTTTTCATATCTTGCTTCACAGACCAGACGTTACAAAGGCAGAAACCAGTTAGTTTGTCGAAGGTTATTAAACAGACAGGCAGGCACAAGAAAGATGGGTACTTGTGACCTTTTTATTCATTTTTTGAGAGCAACTTGATTTTGCAGTTGAATGCCCAATGTTCCATGCTAAATGAGCTATTATCCATATTTTAGTTTGGAACTAGTGTTGTTGCAGAAGGAAGCACATTTCAATTCACAGCGCGAGAATCCCCCTGCGCACGAGATCATTTCAGTTTCATGTTTGGTGGCTTGTCGGGCTTGTGTGCTGTTTTTGTGTGTGTGTGTGTGTGTGTGTGTGTATGTATGTGTGTGTGTGTTTCTTCCTCATCTCTCTTGGATGGGAAATATCTTGAGCTCTTATGCCACAGAGGAGAAACCATCAAATGAGTATCAAATACAAAATGTGCGCTTACACACAAGGGCAGGCAGGAATGTGTGCGGTTTCTGAACATCCCCATGTCACCTGCGTGCCTGAAGGGTTGTACGGGGAGTGACAGTGTTGGGATTATCGATGGTGTGAGATATTGTCACACTATCCTAATTCTCCAAGAGCATCTTTAACGTTAGCCTCTCTTCTTCAATGTCCTTACCCATGTCTTTCTTTGTGAATCATTGCTTGGATTGTATTGATGCTAGTGGTTGATTGCTTATGCTGTGGCCTATTTTGTCACTACCTTTAGATTTAATGCCCGAACAGCTTGTGTGTGTGTGTGTGTGTGTGTGTGTGTGTGTGTGTGTGTGTGTGTGTGTGGTGACTGTTTGGGCTTCCATTGCCAAAGCACGACTGACACAAGCAATGAATCAGTCATATCTGCTATTTTCAAAGCACACATTAAAGTTGAATTATGCAACAGCGTCCTGCATAACCATACGTGCGCGCACACCCACACCCACAAATCTACACAAATCATTGAATGGTAATGAGTAATTAGTGGACAGGTTAGAATATTACTCCACAGAAGCCAAGGGATATAATTACAGGATCCGTCGGCCGCTCGCAAGCATGGAACCGAGGTGCATAAATAATTGTGCTGGCCATGGCCAAATAATTAGATTTGAAACGAGCTCGAGGTCTGGCTGGCGGCTCCCTGATCTCCGCGAGACTCCCAAGCAGCGGGGGGGGGGGGGCTGGGGGGAGGTGGAGGCCTGGGGGGGTGGGGGGGGGGGGGGGGGGGGGCAGGACTCTGGCCGTACTTCATTATCCGTGACACCCGTCATTTATTCCACTGCGCGGACGCCGCAGCCGCCATTATTCAGTCACACAGGCGCCCGTCGCTTGGCTCTGGCCTCCCAGCGCACCATCTGGTCGGGCAGTTGGTGAGACGGCCTCGGCCTCGCTCGAAACGCTGACGGCACAAGCCGGCGAGTTTTTTTTTTTTTAATGAGCGGCTGGAGTAACGAGGTGCGAAAAACGTTAGCGCTCCGACCTGTCTACTCTACGCTGTCTTAGCAATAACAAACCTCACGCTAAAAATGGACTCGTGCGTGTGAAATGCTGAAGGAGGAGACGTTCACTCATTGCACCTCTCTACACACCTCAGACAGGCAAGAAGAAGAATAGACACCTGTCAAAACCACAACCAGCTGGAGTAAAAAAAAAGAAAATAATAAAAAAAAAGAAATCATCCATCCATCCATTTGGTAATTAGAAGCCACCCATGTGTTAATAAAGGCATCCAGCAAACATCACAAGTAATGGAAACGCTGTTCCTCGGAGACCAACAACCCTGAGTATTTAATTGATGTACAGATTCAGGAAAACCACTGAACGTCTTACACGGGCTACAGTAAATCTTACCAAGTGCACAATCATAAATATCAATACACTCTTCTGCCTAATTAATCAGTTCATTTTAACTTATCTCCCATCTGACCTCCACTTAGATCTTAACTCTGACATCACGGAAGCCCATCAAAAATGACCTCCGGTAAGTTCATGCATGCTTCTGTTGGATGTCACATCACAGAGGTGGCCTCCTGCGGACCTTGCTAGCGCTATAATGGCTGCCTCAAGACACCGCGTCTCAGAGGGCGGCGTATCCACTGGAAATCTGCGGAAATGGAACATTGAATTGTGGTCCAGTACTTTTGAGGCTATTTTTTTCCATACCAATAAATAGCCAAAGAACACCTGGAGGTCTTTTCACAGCAGACAGCTTTATTGCTTTTTTGGAGGTGCAGGATATGAAAATACAATGAAAGATTCCAAAGAACCACTGAACATTTTTAACATCCAAGAACACGAATAGCTATCTGCAGTGATGGCTTCTCTTTATTCCTCTGATTAAAGTGTGGGTGTGTTTATTTTTCCTTATGTTTGAACTTTTCATCTCTTCCATGGCACCGTTTGTCTCACAGGGACCTGCACCCCGAGGTGCCAAGATATCTGACAACCACCATCATAAATCTGCACTAAGGTCCCTGAGTGGGTAGGGTTCATCACCCCGGCCATGACCCCAGAACTTCTCGGCCATGACCCCAGAATTTCTGTCTCTTTAAAGTGTTGGAATTCACAGACTGAAATACATCATTGAGCCTCTTCAGACTCAAAAGAGTTTCAGAATCCCTAAACCCACATACTCCAGAAATTCCATCAGATCTAAAGTCATATGGGACAAAAGAACTGGCCATGTGCATTCTGGGACATTAAATGTATCTCTTTGTAATTATATGCAGAGTCCTGATTTATTAAGATCAGAGCAGGAAAGGGGGTGGGACTTTGGAGCTATAGCTCCGCCTCTAGTGGTGGCTGCTTTGTCGCATTTTCCAAAGTAGTGACTTTATTTTACCACGTGACATCTCAGGAATGTGCTTTTTTAAGTTACTTTGATTATATTCACAGTTTTGTATTTATATGTATCTTTGCAATTAGGTGCTCATGTAAATCTGCTTGGAAATATATGTTTTGTCAAATATTGTCATGATTGTGAGGTATGAAGTGGGTCAGAACTCACTGGGGCTCTGCTGGAGATCCATGACCAGCAGACTTCACAAGATCTTCTCTCTGGTCTAGTCCAAGACAACGTTCATGCTAGTCAAGAAACTTTAACTGTAGACAATTAACTTTAAAGATAGTCAATGTCAATGCTATTACATTGTGTTATTACAGTATTTTTGCACAGCATTATTACTTCGGTATCATATTGTTATTATGCTTTCTTATAATTTCTTATAACTTATATCTCATATTTTGAGCTCTCACTGTTTCTAATTACTTCCATTTGTTATTTTAATAATGTTGTCACACGTAGATGTGAAATTATTCATTTTAGACATGAAACTACACATGAATTATGTGATTTTGGTTTTACATCATCAGCCGTGCTAAATAGATCATGCAAGGAGCAGTTTACTGGAGGTAATTCACATTTTACAAGCTTTCTTTGGCCCATAGCAGAGCTGGCTTTAGCTAACATAACCAACTCCTTTACTAACATAAGTAGCTAATGCCTTTGGGCCAAAGAGTGATTCAAAAACACCTGTGGAATTCACAAATAACAGGACCAGATACCCTCACCCGGATCAGGGTTATCGGGGCCTCACCCTGGAGCCACGCCTGGGGGTGGGGGGGGGGGGCACTTGGTGTATCAATCCTCGGTTACTGAAGCTGGCTCTTGGGACATGGCACGTCCTGTGCGCCTCCTTAGGAACCAAAAACACAACCACCAAAAAACGCTCATTAGACCACTAAAGCAAAGGCATTGTTAGGGAGGAGACTCTGGACATGTCCAACTGGGAGGAGACCCTGGGAAGACCCAGGACACGCATGAGAGATTATATCTCTCAGCTGTCCTGGGAACACCTCAGTATCCCCCCAGAAGAGTTAGAAGAAGTGGCTGGGGAGAGGAAAAATGGGCCCCTTTGATTGGGCTACTGTCCCCACAACCCAGACCCGGATAAGTGGATGAAAATGGGTGGATGGATGGATGAATAGATTATTTAGTGCTAGCTCCTCATATTGAACACTGGGGAACACTAACGTGAAGTAATGCATTAGTTAACATGAACAACACATGAAGTAGCACATTAACAATAATTAACTAACGTTAAGTAAACATGTAACTGCTCCTGTTTTGACTCTTTGTTGCTTTGCACCTTTTTTTGGTGGGATCTTAAAGGAATATATTACATTGTACTGATTTACCCACATAAGTAATGAGTAACTTGGACATATCCAGAATCTATCAGCATGGGAACTGAAGTTTCTTTCATTTTTAGCTCTTTAGTCCCTTAATGGGGCACCCTTGGGTATCCTAACGCAGCATGGTCAGCGTATTACGTGGCCAATCGAACGCTTCCACCGCTGGAGTCCCCAAAACTGATTTGCCAACTGCAACTGCTGATAGGCTCTTTGACTCAGTCCTGAGCAAAATCAGACACGTCTGTGCCGAGGTCCCAGTAAAGCCAGCCAGAACCGTGGCATGATGGGAAGACCAGTTGAATGTGCAGGAGAGGTGTTTGTCTCTAACTCACCCCTCCCCTCAAACCCACACTGTCATTTCACCTGGATGCTCTGGGTTGGATATAGGCCGGTGGTGTATCCATTGGGAGGTGTTTCAAACCTGGGCTCTATTTTAAGTCCCTGGGCACTGATCATTACCTTTCAGGTCACCGGGCCAGGGGCTGAATCTGTACACAGAGATGTGACTTTTACCAGAAACATTTGGCAGGAGGCTATGGAAGCAGTGTGGGTTCACCTTCAAGGACCCTGAAGAAAATTACATTTGAATTTGAGATTGGTGACCCATTTCTCCTTTGCCGTATTGTGAGGATTAAACGCGTGGCCTGTGGCTGGGGCTTCAGGATCTGTCAGACGTGTGACAGGGGTCTGGTGTGGAGATAGATTAACACAGGCAAGACTGGGACCACTGGGAGCGGGAGACACCCGGGGAGGGAGACGCTCACTGCGCAGGAGAAGGGAGAGCGATAGGTGAGTTTGGGGGAGGGGAGGGGTGCTGACTTTCAAGAGGGTGAAGTGAGGGTGAAGAGAGGGAGGAGAGAGGGAGGAGAGGCACAGAAAGAGAAGAGAGGGGAGGGGAGAGGAGGAGAGGGGAAACTCCAGGCGAGGTGAATGGGGGTGTGTCCAGTTCCGTGAACCCCTCCCTCCCTCCTTCCCTCCCTCCCTCCAGCTGTAATTAACACTGGCAAACTCACTCCATAAATCAGCAGCCGTACGCCTTTCAGCAAAGGCTCACCGTGCCAGCTCTCTCTCTCTCTCTCTCTCTCTCTCTCTCTCTCTCTCTCTCTCTGTCACACACACGCACACACACACACACACACACACACACCACACAAAAGTGTTACTGCCTGGGTAGACTTGGAGGAAGAGTGCAAGAGTTGTGCCAATTCAGTCAGGGCATGGTGAGGGTATATGTGAGGGTATTTATGAGGGTATATGTGAGGGTATTTGTGAGGGTATTTGTGAGGGTATTTGTGAGGGTATTTGAGGGTATTTGTGAGGGTATTTGAGGGTATTTGTGAGGGTATTTGAGGGTATTTGTGAGGGTATTTGTGAGGGTATTTGAGAGTATTTGTGAGGGTATTTGAGAGTATTTGTGAGGGTATTTGTGAGGGTATTTGAGGGTATTTGTGAGGGTATTTGAGGGTATTTGTGAGAGTATTTGAGAGTATTTGTGAGGGTATTTGAGGGTATTTGTGAGGGTATTTGAGGGTATTTGTGAGGGTATATGTGAGGGTATTTGAGAGTATTTGTGAGGGTATTTGAGGGTATTTGTGAGGGTATATGTGAGGGTATTTGAGAGTATTTGTGAGGGTATTTGTGAGGGTATTTGAGGGTATTTGTGAGGGTATTTGTGGGTATTTGTGAGGGTATTTGTGGTTGCGGTGGAACACATTGTCCTGTTCTCAGATCTGTCACTCGGGCAGAATTGCTCCCTGAACAGTTTAATCATCATCACTTCCTCATTCTCAGTAGAAAACACTACCACTGTCTCAAACTTTTTGCATCTTATGTTGAAAAGATTTTCTAAGTAACCCAATTCATTTGAGCAGTATTGCAAATAGCAAATTGTTTAGTATTTAAGTCCATTCAGGTTTACATCTATAGTTTATATCAGCAACAAATGACTCATTCATTGTTATATATTTACAGAACATTTCTCAGCATCAAATTGTTTGATGAACGTCTCTTCCTCACGTTCTCCTCCTCTTCCTCCATCTGCCTGACCGCTGTGATTCTGCGCACCCATTCCCAATCCCTTCACCTTTGACCTCACCATGTCTTCAACAGTGTGTGCAAGTTAACAGACTGAACCCCCGGATACCACAGACTTTCATAACTTACAATAACTGAGCTATCAACATTTCTTTCTCTGTTTCTATCTGCTTCCCCATGTAACCTTGGAGACACATTTACTGTATTAAAAGTTTAGCTGCTCCCAAGGTTTCTTCCTAACGCCACCCAGAGAGATTTCACTGGTCAGTCTTGCTTTTGCCTTTTCTCATTACTAGTATGGACCTTGATTTCTGTGAAGCCGCTTTGATATAAATCCTGTTGTTAGAAGCATTATAAGAGCACCTCGAATTCAACAAGCCTTGAACAAATACTATGGAACCACAGAATAACAACTGTAACAAAATACAAAAATAATTTAATTAGAAGTCAGCCAATGCCATATTTTGATTTAGATCTTGAAGAAAGGCAGACCTTTCTTTTATTTAGGTAAGGACAGATTTCAGTGTTTTGTGTGTTCTGTCTCCTCTTTATTTGCCAATCACACATTTCATCAAACATATAATGAGCAGCAGAGACACACTGGGCAGGACAGATTAAATGGAGAGTGGAAGTAGACGAAACAGCTGTCTGCGCGTGTTGATAAAGGTTTTATCGCCATTGTTATTAATGAAAACGCCGAAAAGGACACCTGACACTCTAGATAGAAAATATAGACAAATATAGATATTTACATACACACACATGCAACAGGTGTCATTGTGTCACTGTCTCTGGGTGTGTGCACCAGTGCAGCTGTCATTTCCTGAGATTATGATGGAAGGCCCCTTTTCTCTGTGTTGATAAGCCTCAGACATCTTTTGCCTGTCTCACAGACGTCATCGATCCTGCCGGCACTTCAAAGCTTCTCTTTTTTGGTCTACCTGCCCTATACCAGTGACTGGGAAGCCTATCTTTCAGGCATCCTTACTCAAAAGCCATTGATTGGCGAACCTCTGTCCCCATCGATCTGTCCCCTTAGAGCTATGTGGAAGAAAAGCGGACAGAATGTCTAGCCAGGGTTTAGAGAGGGACACAATTCGTCCCTGTTGTATGAGACAGATATGTAGACAGATAGATTTTCTTATGCAGGACTAAATAGATGTGAATCTGCTGCTCAGGCCTGAGAAATGGCCACTACCTATTCAAGGTAGGCATTATTAACGCATTATATGTCAACTGTGCAGGGTAACTTTGGTCAATTCCGCTCGAAGCGTCCACATCATGTCTTTATGCAGGACGCTTGACGCGCGCCCGATTCCATCAGCCGCAGAATTACCAGCGCAGCGTTCATTCACTTCTCAGTGATCAAGAAAAAAAGGTGCCGGCATGTTGAATCGATGAAGACTGGCGTGAAAGGAAAGAAAATGTGAGCGGGCTGGTGTGCGAGTGGTGGGCTGCGTAGCTGTTATTATGTCGCCATGCAGCTCCATCGAGGTGGAAGGACGCAGTGCCAGGGGTGCGGCGGGCCCCGGTAATAAATCACGCGTCTGCGGATGACAGTTCTAAATGAGCGCTCTCATCGGGCCAGACAAGTACATCACTTTGTGTGTTACTTACTCCGGGCTCTGCCACACCATCTGTGCAGATTAAAAGGCACCAATTTCTCTCTCTCTTCTCTCTCTCTCTCTCTCTCTCTCTCTCTCTCTCTCTCTCTCTCTCTCTCTATCTATCTCTCTCTCTCTCTCTCTGCATGTCCGAGTACTGCGGCATGTTAAAGAGATGCTCCGTAACTCGCGGGTCTTTTCTTTCGCCTCTTGCTGGTGAATTTCACCATTTATTCCGTTCACTGTTGTCCTCTCATTCATTCCAAAGAACATCTCTCTCAGTTCAGGTCAGTTCACTTCAGTTCTGTGGTGAAATTCAGCGGTACCTCTGAATCGCTATAGACTGGACTATAAAGGCTCGGAGTATCAAATTATATTAAAACAGACTGAACTTTGTAAAACTTCAAAACATACCAGAAAAAAATAATAAAAATAAAATTATCCATAATGAAAAATGGTTATGGAAAACTGTGATATTGCTCTGTGATGTGACACTAAGTATGCTTTACTTTACCACGCGCATATGTGTGCACAGGTGTTTATATACACCTTTATATGGTGGCAGACGGACCTAATATGGAGAATGTGTACAGAAGGTGTTAATCTGCCCTTATTCCCCTGAATTGTCACGATGTATGCAAAGTTCTACTCGTCTTGCCGACGAGATATGTTAATTTTTCAGCATTAGGATTGCCAAATTTCAGATATTTTTGACACATTTTTTCAAACGACTTCTATGTGAATCACAGAATCCTGTTAGAAATTGCAGCAATGTTTTGTTTTGTTTACCTAACTAGAATATTTTTGTCCATTAGACAACCAAGCCCACTAGTTCTTTATTTTTTATAAATTTTCAGTCAGTGGCCAGGCCAGACTCAACACAGCTGGAATTCATGAAGCCGAATAGAAAATTAACCATCATGGTCATGTCTGTTTATGGCCAGAAATGGTTTTGTGAGTTTCCCTGTAGGTTGCACAAGTTTTATTGTCTCTGCTGTTACTGTAAATTGGTGTTAGTGTTAGTGTAAATGTGTTAGTGTAATTTTTTAGTACTGATCAGATTAGGCCATACTGATATGAGATGTTCAAACTGATATGAGATCTTCATACTGATATGAGATGTTCATACTGATATGAGAAGTTCATACTGATATGAGATATTCATAGTGATTTGAGGCGTTCATGGTGATACGAGACGTTCATGGTGATATGAGATGTTCATTGTGCTATGAGATAGTAATGAGTGTTAATAACTAGTGGCTTATTTATTGTTTATTATAATGTAGGAAGTGGGAATAGCTGTTTTAGTGCTTCCAGAAATGTTTGCCTTTGTTTGCATATAATGAATGGATATTTACTAATTATAAAATCACAAGAGTAGTTATTTTCTCCCACACACATTGTTTATATTGCCTTTGTTATGTTGGTAGTATTTAATCCCAGGTGTCTGGTCCACGTCCGCGGTGTGGGAGGACCTTTCTACATTGCCGTGGTGGGGAGAACCCCACGTGCTTTCTCCGACAGCTCATTCATTACCTTAAGAAACATGTCCTGAAGGTGGTGATGCTCATGCCTGCGTAATTAAAGCAGAAACAGGGCATTTGTTTGGTTCCTGCTTAATTCAGCGGTGGTGCTTAGCATTTTGCTCCCTGGGAATGGCTCGGGCTCGACGCCAGGGTTCTGGAGCTGCTTGGTTCTGATGCAGGCTCTGTCAGCAGCACCGGGTCAGTGGTTCGGGGTGAAAATGTAATCCCTGAGTCGCACAGAGCGACACCAGGGGGCTTCAGACTGTTATAAGATCACTGCTAATTCACTGACATAAATATTAAACAACGTTGGGCTTCTACAGCAGCATTGCCTAACTCTCATCTCCGAGGAGTTTTTTACTTGTTTATATTCTTTGTAGTTTTAAAATTTCTTGAGTTTCTACAGTGTTTCATGCTGTGCGTTGCTTTAATTAAGGCATGTGTTTTACTCTTTCAGGTCATTTATAGTTGTGCATGGTGCCAGAATGAACTTGTGTTTATGGTATCTCTAATATATGCAAATGTTTTGTTCCTTTTATTTGGGCAGCGTGTTTTTCATTTCATAGTTCATCTCTCTGTTTCTCTCTCTCTAACCAAAATGTCTTTATGATGTCACTAAAACATGCAAATGTTTCCCTTTATTGTAGGCAACAGATTTCTCAATTCATATTTCATCTCTCTCTCTTTCTCTCTCCCCTGCTCTCTCCCTCTCTTTTCCCACTGTATCTCCCTCTCTCTTTTCCCACTGTATCTCCCTCTCTTTCCCACTCTTTCTCTCCCACTCTTTCTTTCTCCCTCTCTCTCCAACTAGCTCCTCCTCTATCCCTCTCTCTCTCCAACTGTCTCTCCTTCTCTATTCCGCTGTCTCTTCTGCTCTCTCCCTCTATCTCTCCCTCTCTCTCTCTCCCCTCACTCTCTTTCTCTCCCTCCCTCTCTCTCTGTCTCTCTCTTCCCTCTCTCTCTCTCACCCTCTCTCTCTCTATCTCTCTCTCCCTCTCACCCCGCTCTCTCTCTCTCCCTCTCTATCACCCCCCTCTCTCTCTCCCTTTCTATCACCCTCTCTCTCTCTCTCTCTCTCTCTCTCTCTCTCTCACCCTCTTTCTCTCTCTCTATCTATCTCTCTCTCCCCTTCACCTCTCTCTATTTCTCTCTCTCCTCAGGCTGTTTCTTTGCCGTTTAATTCTATTCTCCACTATTCAGGCTCACGTCCAGTCTGGCCATCTGAAAATAGCTATTGGGAGATGAATTCATATGTCATGCTCGGGCAGGTTCTCCATACCAAATGAAGGCTGGCAGCAGTGAAGGTCGCTGCTGGCGGACCAGAAGGGCTCCTGCCAGCCCTACGCAGCTTCTCCAAGCCTGGACATGGTCTTGGTAATAAGCGCCCCCCCCAAAAAAAAAAATAAATAAAATAAACAAGCACCCCCCCCCCCCCCCCCCCCCCCCCGCCTCAAAAACATAATAAGCCATATACATTCACTGCAAATCGCCTCTTTTAAACCAAAAGATTTGCTTTAAATTCATGTTCCTTTTTGGGGACTTGTACTGTCACCTTAACAATTTTGACTCAAACGTTATTTGCACAAATGGGAGAATTATTATGGTATGCCTCCAACCGACCAGTAGAGGGCAGCAGAAACATGCCCAAATGTCGCAATCAATGACCACTGAGAAACTACTGACCTCTGCCCAACTAGAGCGCGGCACTCAAAGGTGTGACAAAATCAAAGTAGACCACATTTGCATTATACTCAGGGAGGGAAAGACAGCAGAAGGACACGCAATAAATCTGAATAGAAGGTCTATGAAGACAGGACTCTCTTCCAAAGCAGTGATGCCCCCTTCACAGGAGCACGGTGGATTCTGGTGTCTACACTCACAAACAATGCAAATTGAAGTCAGCATTCGAAGCCACATTCTCCTCAAAGAGGCACCTTTGATTTTCCTCCTTGTTCATCACAACATCCATTTGTCTTGTGTTTCCTTGCAGATGGAACAACAACATTAACAAATGCTAGTTAGGTTGCTGTTTCTCGTTCAAACTACCACCTGAACGGGTCCTGTTAGCTGTATGTCTCTTCAGTACTGTACAGCGTTACAGTCCTTCTCCTACTGTGTCTGCTTGTGTCAGTACCCTGTTGTCTCGTTATACCGTCTCACGTGCTGTCTTCTCGTCGACGTCTCCCTTCTTCTCTGTTTTGATAACAGCAGGGATTAACCAAACACATTATCAACAAAACAACAACAACAAAAACATCTCTGAACTGCGTTTTGCTGAGAGGAGGGGGACACGTGTTTGTTTACATGTGTTCGCTGATGACTTGAGTCTGTGTCAAACATCTGCTGAAGCACACAAACGCTCATTTGCCACAGGGTTCACTAATGTCTGTCATTAGTGTGCGCAGTCCGACGCAGCATCAACAAAGCACGTGCATTTCAAAGCCCTAGTCAGCCGAAGCCACACATAACATAACACAAACCGTCAACACTTTAGGCCAACAAACAAACAAATAAACAGGAAGTTGTACTTGAGGTAGTTCACTTCAACATCCAGCTTCAGAATTCATCAGTTCCAACCTGACGTTACCCACAGACAAAAGTCACCCACCTGGAGGATAAGAAAGTCGTAAGACAGTTACATTTATTTATTATTTTTTGTTCGTAATACATTGTTAGACGTACAATGGCCTAGAGAAGGACACAGTGCAGCATCGAGGTTGTAATGCTGTGCTGAGAAAAAAACTTATCATCAGTAGGAGGTCAAGCTAATCTTCTTAGGTTTGCAGGCAGTACTTCATGTAATAGTATCTTTGGAGTCTTGTTTATTGTCTGCTGATGGAGCTTGCGCAGTAAAAGGATCTAATAATCAGACCCGTCTCCGACTACAATGGTCCGCTGTTCGACTTCCTCTCCAGCCTGACAGGAAGGCCACGCTGCTTTATGGCAACATGAAAGCCCAGCGGGCCGGGACACGAGCCACGGCAGCTCCTCCCTTCTGAAGTGCGGCGCGGGTCAGGGCGACGCGATCTTCGCCGCGGGCTCGGAGCAGCGTGGTGGCAGCGGGGGGGGATACGAACCACGGCGCTAGCTGGAAATAGAAGCTAGACTGGATGATCAGCAGACGCTAGCTAAAGTGCGCCCTGGCTAATCACGTCCTTGACTATTTATTTTTACGCGGAACGTGGATCTGCGTCTCTGCTGTGGCCCGAAGTCGTAAATGGCTCGATCGGCTGTCGACACTTTTTCTGCCGATTCAAATACCCCCTCAGAGTGGGGACAGAGAGAAAGCATGAAGGGCTGACGTCGGCCCGCTGATTAGCGCTCGGTCTGTAGGCAGATATTCATACAGAGAAGCCTTCTTGATGAGGAGAGCTCGTCAGTCGTCTAACAGCCTTCCTGATCAAGGCGCTATTGAGCAGTGACATCCTGCCATGGCCATTAGCCACGCAGGCATCATGCTGAAGTGTTGTGAGGGCTATCCAAAGAAAAAAAACCGAGAGCTATGTTTCAAATTATGAAACAGTGCTTGTCGGCATTTAGCGGGATCTCGACATGCTCCTCAATAGGGACGGAGGCGTGGAGGCCGTGTGACTTTGAGGCGCGTGGCACTTGCGCCCTGTAGGCACGCGCGTGTCTTCGTGGTGATGGACGGCTGACCACACTCCTGCGGCTTCATGCATGTTCGCTCTTGCCTAGCCCCATTGTATCCTATTTGCTAACTTTCCGCAATTTCATCAAAGTCATAAAAAACGTTCTGACTTGCTCCCCTTAACTCTCAGTGAAAATGAGTCTGTAGATTTCCTTCATGCTATACTGATTCTCCTTTCATCCAAGCTGCTCAGTAAATCTAATCAGGCCTTTACTGGAGTGGGCTCCAGTTTCCCAGTGGTGACTAGGGCTCCTCTGATTTGTTCTGTCAATACTCTTGAGTACATCTGAGACCTTGAAGGATAATTGCCCAGGAGAGTTTTATTAAAGTCCTACTCTGTCCATTGTATGTCTCTCTTTGTGGTAACAGGAAATGGCAAATTTTGTTCTAGTGCAAGTCTCTCTCTCTCTCGCTCTCTCTCTCTCTCTCTCTCTCTCTCTCACACACACACACACTTTTTTTTTACATTTAAAATTCCATTTCCAGGTGCAGCTCCCTGGAGCATTCACAGAAAATCTATCGAATTCGTTTAACTTTAATAGTTTATTAATCCATTCTAATTCTGCTTGATGTCAATGAGACAACACAGAGGACAACATGTTCTTATTTTTACTGGACCCTTCTTGAACCAGGTGTTCCATCAGCATTATCCTAATGTGGGGAATAGTCGAATACTTCAGCACAAAAGTAAAAAAGAAGAGACGCACACACACACACACACACACACACACACGCAGACCACCACAACGACGAACCATCAGCCTGCAACATGAGCCACAACAATAGTGTTTTGAGTGTCAGAGACACGGCGTGAGCTGTGCATAAAACCAAGAGATGTGAACACCTCTGGATGATGTAAATGCAACAACAGAGCACTATCAGGGGACGTGACCCACGAGCGTTAATTGTGTCTGTCTGTATCGGTGACCTTTGACCTATGACACCTTTTCCTATTTGCCAGTGCTATTTGTCCGTGTTAGATAGATGCCTTCGTGATGTTGAAGGTCATTCTACATGACACACACACACACACACACACACACACACACACACACACACACACACACACACACACACACACACACTGATTGGATGGTTTTTGAGACTGATGCACCTGTAATTTGGGCACCTTGGCCCTGGTGCCTGTGTGTGTGTGTGTGTTTGTGTGTGTGTGTGTGTGTGTGTGTGTGTGTGTGTGTGTGTGTGTGTGTGTGTGTAAAATCTAGCATGAATAAACTTGTCAGGCAATTTTTCATCTTTACTTTTAGGTGACCATGGCAATAAGCATGACACACACTGTCTGCACACATTCAACAAAAAGTACACTTCAATTCAACGAGATTTGTTTGCTTCCCCATATGTTAATCCATTTGGGATAACCTAGAACCTGGATATGTCCATTTGGGATAACCTAGAACCTGGATATGTCCATTTGGGATAACCTAGAACCTGGATATGACCATTTGGGATAATCTGGAACCTGGATGGTTTCTGGGAAGCAAATAAGAGAACATCATTTTTGTTTGTTAAACACTCATAAAAGCTGTGTACTAAAATAAATATGCATGTGCCTGAAGGCTTTTCTAGGACGTCACCTGTAATTGTTATCAGTGTTGGTGTCTTAGCAAGCTTTAAAACATCATTTTATAGAAAATTGTTTTTATGAGACTATGAGACACACTTCATTTCACAAATGTCCCAAAAGCCTTAAACGTAACATGGTTTCACGGGCCCTAGAGAGACTCCTGAAAATTACCTTTCATATCAGTGAGTTAGAGGCTTTAATTATTCTGAAAATTTGTTAGAGCATGGTGCTGGCAACATCAAGGTCAAGGGTTCGGTTCCCAGGCAGGTCATGGCACTGTCACCCTGATAAATTGTTGCTCTGAATAAGATTGTCTGGCAAATTCCATAAATATTAATTTTTCAACAAACTTCAGAACATGGTTAAATGTTTGCAGATCCACAGAATATAGTTACTAAATGCCACAAATTTCTAGCTTTTAAAAATTAAAAGAGAAGTGAATCTTTATCACCCACTTTCTACCCACTCTGTGAGCTTCACCGAAATAGAAATTCAATGGAGTGGTGGCCTTTCATAATCTGCAAGGCTCACCAAACTGGACACCTGGGGATTGCAACAAAGTTAGTTGGTCTGATACCTCAACCTCCACTCATATGCCCTCATATTCAGACATGTTTATGTTTTGAAAGACCCAAAGGATGCCTATGTGCCTATGTACCTTCCCAGCTGTTAAAGTAGTGCTAACAGATCAGATGTTTGTGATGGATCTGCTTTTATGTGGTTAGACATGTTGTGGAGGTCTTTGTGTTCAGCCAACAATTGCTTTGGATGGCCGTATTCTTGCTAAGGAATATCAAGTTGTGGTTTAGGTAGGCAGTATGGACTCTGTTCACTGAACACGGTTCTTCTATAACACAGTTCAAGAGTGGATTCATAAACATAACTATTAAGCAGATTGTGTAAAACCTATGTACCAAATCCGTGATTAAGGTAAAGCAAGGGCATTAGCCTAGACTAGATAATAATAATTTCCTTTAGCATGACCACCATTCCAGTAACAAGTGTTCACATCGGGTAAATCCACATTAAATCAGAAATACAGCTAATTACATCGAGAACAGCATTTCAGTGTCAGACCTTGGCTTCATGAGTCTTTAAAAAGTAAGTAATTTTGACTTTTCTCAACCCTAGAGCATCAAATTGATATTATGTTTCTCCCTTACCCTCACAGGTGGTATTTGAGATGTGTAAATACTGCACATTGGCTCAAAACGGCCCCTGTCGCCACAGGATGGTCACAGAAAGGACGGTGTACTGTTACAACCTCTGCAATAATTTGAGTGCTTAAGTAAAGCAGAGACTCAATTAGCAATGTAACATTGCCAGATCCATTACCAGTGTGATTGGCTCTTGTCTTTAGCAGTTCCTGAGAAACGTCAATCCAAACCCATTATCCAGGGCAGAAGGACATTCCTGAGAGAGGCTTCAAGAGAACTTTATTAGCCATGTGAGAAACCTCTTGCTTCAGGTGCATAATGGCTGTTTTTAATGTGCTTAAACAGAAATACAGACAGAAAATATTTGGTATCTATGATCTCTTTTTGGATAGCTGGGTGCTAACTACAAATATATCAAACATAAAAAAAACTCTTTATTGACATTCCTACACTCCTCATTATATAGTAACATGACTTCAGATCCATAATGGTGACCTGTAAAAATTACCACAGTGACCAAATTCCCTCCATTTTAACTGTCACAGAAGGAGTGGTGTTGGTCCACACTCACAAACTGTGTTTTTTGAGACCCTTCAGAGTAAAACAGAACAGCACAGAAAATAATTCTTTTTTTTTCCAGAATTCTTATTTGCTTTTTTTACAACATTTGTGTCATCGATGTGTTAAGATATTCCAGTCCCTTGGCTGTCTCTTCTAAAAGACTATACAGAAATGCAAATGTTTCCCTATTTCAAATTAACATATCTGTTGTGAACAACTTCATACATTTGCATAGGATGCCCACTGTTGTGCAACTACTGATGTGCAATATTTATAGAGTTGGATAGAGTTTTGTTATCATGAATGTAAATACTTTTGGCAGACCTGTAAAACATGAACATTTTCACGATTCACTTGAAACACATATTAATAGTATCAATTTAGTGTGAAATTATTTGGAAAATGTTGTAGTCGTTAAGGCCTGACAATCATTGCATGCTCACCATTTCTTAGTGGACCTTTACAACCAGAATCCATAATTCAATAAGCAACTCTTTACTGTGAAAACAGTTAGCAAACATTCGCCCAAGAAAAAAATGGATTTGGGGGTTATTGACTTTTTCAGCATGGAGCATCACTCCACTTAAGCTGGGCAGAGATACGGTAAGCTGGTCATGTTCAGACTGCCTTAGGGTACTTTAATTTAAGGGACTTGGGCACAACATTATGAGTTGGGTTTTCATTGTGTATACTAATTCATAATGCATGCTCCATGTGATTTTCTAGAAGCATTTTCATGTTGCAAAATGTCCCACGTTGCAGCTCAAGACCAAGTTCCAAGTTACACCAAATCTCTCCAAACTTCACTCTTGGAAAGACAACAAAATTTGGTGTTAGTGCTCTCAGAAGATGTTGAAGATTTCTGAAGATGTTGATCTGAAGATGGGTGGTGGCCATCCCTAAATACGCTTAGTGTTGAAGGGTGGAATTATAAAGATTCTTGGTAAGTAAATTGTGTTACAGAGAAATCAGTATCTATTAATTTATGAAGTGCTGTATTATTTTTCATTGGGTGGCATTCTGAATTGGATGGGACTGTTGTCATTAAGTATATATGATTCTGTCTGTTAGGTTAGGTACAATTAGTATTTGTTCACGTTATTGTCATTTTCGAGAGTTGTTTTCTCAGACTGCCATTGAAGTTGACTTCACATAGGTGAAAATTTGAATGTGTTCATTGGAGAAAATGTCAACACGGCTTGATAGTGATCTAGATCCTTGGCTCCTGATTGGCTCGTCTCAACTTTGGCTCCGCCCTTGCCCAGCCCACTTATCATCACCTACCTTTGCACTTAGTTTATAGTCTTATGCTATTGGGTTGGTTTTCGTATTTGGTGACGGCCCGCACTGCTGGAGCCAGAGTTCACAGCATTCTGACCTTTACTGCCTCTCACTGATTTCATGAGTGCGACTTCAGCTGTATCATACAGCTGTCTGCCCGTTATGGAGATGTCAGTCCATGATGCAATCAAAACAACACAACTGAAACGTGCTTGCATCTAAAAGCCTCTAATTCACAAACTGAGCTCCCTATGATGTGATTTATTCACTTAATAATAAAATGAGGCTCGTTTTTAGAGTGGAAAGGCTGTTAGTCCATCATTATTTCATTTCTTGCTGTTGATTTGGGAAGTGTAATAACATGGATCGGCATCCTAGCACTTCCCATGTTTGCCATTTGATATTCTTGGTAGCTCAATGGTTTAAGCTCATGTAGATCAATGAATTATTTATTCTTATGGGGAAAACATCCTCGTGCTCAGCGTCGGCTCTCCCAGCCAGTCCACACCGGTATGGGCATGTGATGGCGTACAGGGAAGAATGATAATTTCCCACATGAATAAATAATATAAACAAACACAGTGGCCAGGACAGAGGGAAAAAGTGTAAAAAAAAAAAGACCCACAGCAATTAACTCCAGAAAAGTGAGAGGGCAATTAAATTTGCTTATCTGGTATAAACAAGTTCTAGGGGGGCCTGTGAGGTCTGCAAAACATTCCTCTATCTGCCTATAATCATTATGAGCCATATTTGTTGCAATGTGCTTCGCATAATGGTTTATATCTCGTTGGCATATACAAAGAGCACATTTTTATTCTAAATTGGCGAATGCTACTTTTTACTGTTAATATTCCATAAAGACGGAATACGATATGATGGTGCTAAAGATGCAATGCAGAGTTGTATCTCACTGCAACTCTTAAAACTGCTTCAGAGTTCCACCGAGAACTGCAGAATGCCCGTGTGACTGAGAACCCCGTCCAACGAATCCTCATCAAAGACGTTGGCGGATAAACGCGGTTATGAAAGCAGTGAGCTCAAGGCGCCGCAAAGGTGATTCGCCGACGTGACAAACGCGGCACGTATTTCTCTTGCTAACTACCCTGTAATAACTCCAACACATTTGTAATATGCAACATTTCCTCCACTCGCAGGCGATGTTGCAGACGCTCCTGAAAGAGCGGGTAAACAGCGCCGAGCTGCATCCAACTGCTTTTCCCCCAACAAGCGTCTCTCAAAGCATCCCGCGCTCCTTGAGTCGTTTGCACAGCCAGTCACTCGCTTCTTGAAACACCCGAGCGTCTTCAGGGAGTTTGAGGATGGATTTGCCACTAGATGGGTTTCCATTAATAGCAGGTGGAAGACAATGAGAAAAGAGCCGTGGAGGTTACCGAGGGACAGACCTGCCCCACAGTGACATATAACCCATCACCCATTTCTTCTTCTGCTTTCTGCCTTCCTTATTTGAGTGAACGCCCAAATCCATCCCTTCTAGGGACACACAGAGGGCAGTACGTTTTCAGATGTTTTAAGACTTTTCGTGATGTGGCTTCTTCTTTTTGTGGTGCAGGTTCTAATTTTTGTGTTCTTCCTCATTTGGCCTGGGAGAGCATTACTAGTGTTATCATTTGTTTTCTAATGGCTACTTATGGCATGGTCAGCTTTTAAAATATTTACACCCATTTTTTGCTGTGGTCTTTGCAGCACAGCACAGATGGTGGGTGTCACGGTACGGTGGGCCCCCTGTTGGTCGCCCCCGTTCACAGCGCACAGCGGCAGTTGTCTTGTTACGTTGTGTTCGTCCCTCAGGTGGGCGGGGCCTATGATCCGCCTCACCTGACGGTTGTTTATTTGTCTATATATGTCTTGTCTTTGTACCAGTTGACTGCTGGTCATTGTATCCTTCTTTTGGAACTTGTCACGGGTTTTTGGTTTGCTCACTTTCTCCATTAAACCATCCTTTTTCCCTGAGAGCATGATCGATTTTATTTCACTTCCTGCCCGTCACAGTGGGGACCCTAGTAGACAATTTGAAATAATCTTATTTGAGTATTAATGTTTCTGAAGACTTTGGACATCTACTTCACTGTCTTTAAAATTGGTTTATTGTACTTTTTTAATTCAATTACATTGATCTACCAACTTAAGCAGAGAACCTGACCATATAACACGAACAAATTCAAAGATCTGGATGAAAAGGGAATTATGGTGAATGTTACAAACTATAAATCAGAATATATGAAATATCTAGCCATCATGCTATACACACTAAAGCAAGCTTTAATACTTCATTTATTAGAGTGGCAAAACTCTACAGAGACTTGGAAAGCACAGACTACAGAAGGTCAGCAATTATAAAGTAAGAAAAAGCCAAGTGCTAGCTGTCACGGTTGTCTCCTGCCTGGCTGTCCATGGTTACCCTGTCTCATGTTTGTATCATGCTTTACTTCCTGGTTTTGCTATATGTGCTTTCATTTTTATTTATATTTACGCCGTTGTTTAGTTCTCCGCCTTTTGTCATTACTTTCACGTGTCTTGTTTACTCCTTGTTAATTCATGTATTTAATCCCTGCATGTTTTGTTAGTGAAGCGGTGTTTATGTACGGCCTCTGTTAATCCAAGACCGTCAGTTGCTTTAACGGTGTGTTTTAGTCTCTGTTCTCACCTTTTTAATAGTTAGCCTGTTCGTTTATTACTCTTGTTTTATTTATTGTTTTTCTGTTTGTTTGTCATGTATTCTCGTTCTGGTTTTGTGTTGGCTCACTGACCCTGGACCGTTTTATTGACCCCAAATCCATGTATGTCCTTTACTAAATCCTCTCAGTGTTTCCGGCCTCCCGTGACTCCGTGTTACACTAGTGTGAAGGCAGTACATATGGAAAAAACTCACCAGTGTTGGTGGTGTTTTATGCCTTAAAATAGAGGTTCAGTAACAACTTCTCGTAAAGTTCCTTCCTCTGCTCTGCTGATTCCACACAGATTTAAGTATGTTGAGGGGAGAGCTCAGAGTTCTGCCAAAGATTTAATGGGAGAACATTAACTCCAAAATGTTCAAAGTGATTATCTTGAGACGCTTCTGGAATGTTCTTCAATCCATCAGACAATATATATATATATATATATATATATATATATATATATATATATATATATATATATATATATATATATATATATATATATTAGTGACACTTTTTATCATATTAATGTTTATCTTAGTTTAGTGTTTGCAGATTAACACTTATTTCTTTGATCACTTGATAAACCACAATTTCATGGACTTTTGTATATATGTACTCACCAGGTGGTTTATTAGTGACAATTGTATACCTGTTCGTTCATCAAATTATCCACTTAGCCGATCATAAGCAGCAGTGCCTAAAATCATGCAGACGCAGGTTAAGATGTTAAGTCAACAACAAACATCAGAATTGGGGAAAAATGTGATATGAGTGACTTTGACCATGGAAAGGTTGTTGGTGCCAGATGGGCTGGTTAGAGTATTTCAGAAACGTGTGGACATGTGGGATGTCAGAGGGGTCCAGCCACATTAGTTTCAAGCTGTCAGGAAAGCTGTGGTAGCTCCAATATCCAGCCCTTACAACTGCAATGAACAGAAAATGATCTCAGAATGTACAAAAACGTCAAACCTTCAGGCAGACGGTCTCGTGACAGAAGAGCCATTAAGGTTCTACTCCTGTCAGCCAAGAACAGGAATCGTACCCTAAAATGGGCACTGACTCGCTGAAAGTTGAAGATTAGAAAAACAAGATTCTCAAGAATCTCGGTGACATGCAGATGGTGAAGTTAGAATTTGGCATAAACAGTCCATCGACCCAGCGGCCTTGTGGTGTAATGGCATGAGGGACGTTTTATTTGCACACACTGGGCCCCATAATACCGAAATCATGTTTGAAATGACTCGTGCTTTGCGACATTGTACATTATCATGAAGGAAGTAGACGTTATAACACAGATACAGTGTGCCCGTAAAAGAATGCACATGATCACCAGAAATATCCCACTAAACATTGGTATTCAAACGATGCATGTTTTTGGGACCATGACCGTGACATCAATATACTTCAATGGCTTCATCAATCATCACGTATGAATCTAACAGCATTTTTGAGATGTTTGTGTGTGTGTGTGAGTGCGTTAATTGTGGATGTTCATGTATCACTTTAATGTTTATTTCTGGCTCAAGAGGCAAGACGTTTTGAGATAAATATCTTTGGGAAGCATTCCTTTACAATAATAATAGGCTCCATTGGAGTGTGGCTTGTGATATCAACTCAGAAAAGTCAGCCAAAAATCCTTCTTAGATGCTTCTGTAGAGGAGCAATCGTGGCAGTCATAGAAAGATGTCTTTACACGAGGTCTCTTTGGCTTCTGGTAGCACCATAGTACATCTTAGCTTTGGCCTTTGGATAAAAAAAAACCTTATCTACTGTCCTTATCTAAGTCCCCTCCCAAATTATAGGATACACCATTGGCTTCCCAGAGGACCTCTGTCACCATCAATAACCAATTAACCCCTGCAAAATTCTACTGCCTTAAAGTCAACACTCTGGTCTCCTGACATTTGATGTGGATTTGGTCTCGTTATGATGTATTCTTTGAAGTTTATAGCAATTTCAGAAGCTGCCATAGAGTAGCTGAGGGTGTAGTCACCAGGGATACTAAAGTTCGCAAGGCAATCACAATCTGCCCATGAGCATATTTACAAGCTTCGGGGGAATGCATGCAATAAAAGAGGGTGGAGTCAACAATGAGGTCTCTCTTATATAAATCTGAAGGTGTAGTTTAATGCAGGTGGTGGGCGTTGGCTAGTGAGGTAAGCGCAGTGTTGACGCGCTGGAAGTTCAGGGAATGGACCAATCGGAGCGCAGCGCATAGAGGTGCTGAAACGGACTTGTGGGTCCACATCTTCATGTGGCTGGATGAAGAGCTGAATGGGTTATGGAGCTGTTTGATGTGTGTGAAAAATATGCAGAGGTGCATATTAATTACTGTGGGAAGAGCAGTACACCACACTGCTGTTGGGTTCTGTCAATTAGCACAGTGGAAGCACCTTTAACCTCGTATGACAGCTGCGCTAAGTTTAACAGATGTTTAAGCAGCCTGTCTTATTAACCACCCAAAGTCATGGCTCCTTAACAGTAATGTTTTTAACTTAACAGCAAAACCGTTTTTGACATTATTTCACAACACTTGAACCTTTTTTTTTTTCTTCACAGCAGCAGACTGTTTTGTGGAGGGGCATTAAAGTGATAATACAACGCTAGACCCACTTCCCAGTTTCGATTTTTGTTAAGGATGTCATTTCATTAGCCACTTTAGTTTGTGCCTTTTTTTCCCAACAAGATGCCAGAAAATTAATCGCTCATCTGGGTCTAACAAAAACACAAGCATCTTCGGAAAAGGAAAAAACAGTAATTATAACTAATGAGGCTAATTTGGTGTGAAAACATCTTACAGACACTTTGGCATGATACTGCTGTAGCTAATTGTTTCTGTTCTTCAGTGATGAAATATTGTGGTAGATATGATACGTGTTGGCCGTACAGATTAATCTGCATCTCAGTGATTAAACAATCTCCTGTGTAGCTTTGTCCGTCAGGCTAATTAAGAATCTCTCATAGATTATCATAAAAAGTACATCCCATGAGATGTTTGTCATGGCAGAGAAAATCTACACACCATTTCCTTTCGTCAACAGAAAATAAATGTGTAAAATTAGTGTTGTAAAATTAATCTGAGCCAGTGTGGTAATCCAGGTGCTTATAAATCACCCTACTAACAGATAAGATTTTGTCTCAAGGAGGCAGGATAGTTCTCAGTGAGTAACAGACCATCAGAATAAAACATCAGTGGTTCTTTACAAAATCCAGTTTTTTAAATTATTTCACAAGAATGTGTGCAGAATGTGTTTCAACCTTAATTCAGTCCCCTTAAAACAAGTTGCAGTAATTAACATCGCTGAGGTGAAAACACGTTTCGTTGAACAAAGCACAAATAATGTTGCAAAATAATGAGTCCAAACTAACATCAACAACCAAACAGTTTGTATGGGTTTTTGAATACGTCAGACATTTAATTAAAGAGACAATGCCCAAAGCAAACACAATTAGTCGTGATAGACATGCTACTTTCAAATGATTAAAGATAAAGAGCTTTTAACTTTAGTTCATAACTCGTGCAGTATATTGTGCCCTGTAATAGACCAAATGTACTGGAGTCAATAGAATTTATTTTTGTCATGTACTTAAATCAGAGTCAAATTAGAAAGACAATGTCACCTTTTATTGTATTAAGGGAATGGGAATATGTATGTATGTATGGGAATAATGGCAAATTTGTGTTTGGTAATAAGGTTATGATTATTAGTAAGAGTCTTGAATCCCAAGGAAACGTAATAGAATGAATGTGTATGTAGGTGGTGTTATGATTAATAAGATTTTTATAATTGGCATTTAGCCATTTCTGTGTCATGGTAGTTACCAGACTCCTCCCATGGGCTTGTGTGTGCGTGTGTGTGTGTGTGTGTGCGTGTGTGTGTGTGTGTGTGTGTGTGTGTGTGTGTGTGTGTGTGTTATCCGTTTCACCTGTCTCTCATCTCGTTAGCATTATGTGCTGCACCTGTGTGTTGTTAGCGTCTGCATATACAAGTGTGTATACATATATGTTTGAACGTTTCCCTTGTTGCGTGTTGGTCCTCATTTAGACAAAATCCCATCAGTGTCGGTGGTCGTGTTCACATTATTTGACAAATAAACTGTTTAAAACCGAAATTTAATGTCTCAGCATCTTACGTTATTCCTCGATGTGTAGCCGCATTAGGTTAACAACGTGAGCGTAGTTTTGGGGGGAGGGGCTGGGGAGATGATGTCACACTGCTCATGTAATGCCTTGAGTTGTTAGAGTTGTTAGGTTGAGTGGTTAGTGCGGAGTTCCCCCAAAGTTGAAATGAAACCCACACCACTGCACTACAATACGCAACACAGAAAGCTGAGCTTCATATTGATTTAAGGAACACTCACACACAGAAATATTTTCTCTTCAGAAAATCTCACTCCCTGAGACCCTCCCCACTCAAGACTTTTCAGATGTGAAACATTTCATGGAAGTGCACTGTGACTCACTCTCAGTGAGCACCGAGTTCTCACTGCTGGCACTCTGAGAACTCTACAAAACCAGCATGAAGTCACAGTGGAACTTCCCTTCAGTGCCACTGAGTGATCGATGTTATTAGTTAAACAAATGTTATCTGCCCCTGACAAATCAAACACTGCGGATTGCTAAAATGCATCTCTGATAATGTCTTTAAAATCCCAACATTGATATTATTTCAGGGGAGTCTTACAGAATAATAAAGCACAATGCAGATTAAAATACAGCCTTCACTTTCATGGAACAGTTCATCAGAACTTTTCTGCAACCATTTTCAGGTGCTTTTACTGTTCAAATGGTTCTATTGTGCATTTGCCTACTTCACTAAGTGGGATTGTACTGGACAATAAATTAAAGTTTGGTCTGGTCTATTAACTCTTCTCCTTTGATTAACTTCTTTGTTGATTTGCCAGTGTGTTAATGTATTAGATGTTTGATAACAGTCTGACTAGCCTTCAGCGGTATATGCATTTCGATCTTTAAAACTTGAGGCCAGTGTGTGAAGGAGTGCTGAGAATCTGGGGGTATTTTCCATGGAGATCGTTTTACTCCAGCTCTTCAGAGAGCCACGGCGGGCTGGGCTGGCTACGAGCCCTCTTATCTCCGAGAGAACGTAGATGTGCATTGCTGCGTATTCCACTGACTAGCTCCTCTACAGCTGAAGAGCCTCCCCGCAGCTCCGCTGGTAAAGTATGACACTAGTAAAACCAAGGAAGCACATACTGATAACCATGAAAGACATTACACCCCTCTGGATAAGAGTGGTGATTATCATCTGTTCTCGCAGTTCCAGTGTACGTCCATGCTGCAGTTGAGCCGAATGTCAGGGATTGTTCCTGGAACTCGTGTGATATCATTCACATCTCATCCTGGATAACACGTGACGTGTTTTTGACAAGATCCAAATCACTCAAGGCATCTGAAAGACGTGCAGAAAGCAGATGCTAATGGATATTTACTCTGACCTGCTGGACTGTGTGGTAGCTGAGATGTGTCTGTGGTATGTGTCTGGATTGTGTGATTTTCCTAATTCTCAAGTATTATTTTGGTATTACAGCTTTGGTATTTTGTATTATTCCTGGTTGGTCATTTAGTTATTGTGGTCATTGTTTATAAATGAGGTCAGAGGACTGTCTCTGCATTTTCTTCACAATAGGTTATTTTTGTTAACATGCCACCTGAAGCTTGAAATATTGCAGAAATAAATTCCTTTTAGAAAATCCTTGTAATTTTTACCCCATTTTTCTTAAAAACGTGTATTTATGGGAAACAGCTTGTAGGTGTGCAGGTAAACACCCTTTTTGTTTCCCATGCTCTATTTGTATTGGACGTCCTGCCTGTTGTGTCGTTGCGGGACTATTGGTGACAGTTTGTAGTGGCAACACTCAGCCCTGCAGCCACGCTGACGTGTGTAAGTAACTGGCGGAGTCCTGGCTGTGTTACTCCAGTCTGTACTCCAGTAATATCTCACCAGTAGTGTCCCTGTGGGCAGGAACTAGTGAGTCTCAACAGTCTGCAGCCCAATAACATCCCATCAGCAGTGGTCACATGGGGGGTATCTGGGGAAGAACACGGCAGAGAGAGTCTGCAGGACTCCTGTGAAACGCAGCCTGAAGCGTTGGCTGAGTGCAGGTCACATGTTCCTAAAGTGGGTGGGGAATATATATCCTGCATATTTATTAGGCACGAACTCTTGCTCCTGGAGTTGGCCAGAAGATCACATGCCAGGCTCAGTCTAATCCTGAAGGTAAACCTCGGGTACGGTTGCTCTTACTGCCAGGACTTGTGCATAATTAATCTGGGATTGGAGGTTCGTGGCCAAGATGAATGATGGCCTTTAAGCAACTTTCTTTCTTTATTTGCTCACACCAGGCCACACAGTGCAGGGTGAATCTCCATCAGGAGGGTAATAAGTCGCAACACAAAACCCAGAGGCTCTGCATGGGCGTGTCTGTTTTGAATGGGCACAACTGTTATGCATGGGCATGTCTGATTTGCATGGGCATGTCTGTTATGCATGGGCGTGTCTGTTTAGAATGGGCACATCTGTTGTGCATGGGGGTGTCTGATTTGAATGGGCACATCTGTTTTGAATCGGCACATCTGTTATGCATGGGCGTGTCTGATTTGCATGGGCGTGTTTGATTTGCATGGGCGTGTCTGATTTGCCTGGGCGTGTCTGATTTGCATGGGCGTGTCTGATTTGCATGGGCATGTGCAGCTAGTGAGCATGCACTCTGGACATCAGAGCTGAATGTGATACCTGTGAACAGAGAGGCCTGCGTTGCACGGCAGTTTAGCCCGAACTCTAATTACCTCGAAAAATATGAGTAATATATCACAATTAGGAAGGCGTGCTGAACACTTAATTGCGCAGAAATAACAATGGCATGGATGTGCCCCATGAGGTAGCCAATAATGTTGAGGTATGCTAATTTTGAATAGAATCAGGGGCGGTCAGTTTATTATTTTTTTCTTTATGTAATATTTCACCAGGAGGGGAAAGATTGGAACATTTGCTTTCTGCCTGTGGTTTAGAAACCTGTTTTAATTAAAGTTATATTATTTGCTAAAGGGAAAGTTGTACAGTATTGTTTGAAAAGAAGCATTATATAACTGTTTTGTGTTGTTGGAATCTATATTTCACTGGTTACACGTTACACAAAAACATGGCCAAATGAAAACATATCTTCCCTTTCTCCCACACTACCTCTTTCTCTAACTCTCTTTCCACACCTCTCTCATTCCTTCTATATAAGCTGAGCTTCCAGATTTTTCTGCGGCGACGTAATCACAGTAGCTCAATCAAAGTGAAAGTACTAATTGTGTGTTTGGAGAATTCTGACGAGCACGTTTAATTAGAGGCATTGATGAGGCACGCAGGGAGACAGGACGACTTCACCCCGTCATGATTTCACGTTTGGTTGGAGTGGACTTTGTGGCTACATCAAGAGACACCCATTCTGTCTCCCTGCTTATAGCAGCGATGATTTTTATGTTTTGAATAAAGCCCGAGTGTGCGGCACTTCAAAGAAACAGCGGCCCTCTGATTTCTGCACGGATTCGATTTCATATTTGTAAACAAGCACTTGTGCTCGAGACAGTATGTGGCGTCTCATCTTGATTATTTATTTTTTAAATAGCTCACTTAAACGTGGCTCAAAATATTTAAAGGAACAGACTTTGACTACTTGTCAAACAGCCTGGAGAAAAAACCTGTTAGAAACATTAAACTGCACACAGATCTTGTCAACATTTATCTGCAAACATTCTACTGTTAGGAATGAATTAAGAATGATGAGGTCCCAATCACTGGTCCCAGTCTGTTACACTGATGAAACTGAAACCACTCCCAAAACTCTCATAGCAATATTCAAATACCAGTCAATAGTTACTGATCAAAACTCAAAAATACTCAAAGAAATTCCCCCAAAACCAACATCAATCAACCAAACAAACAGAAACTCACACGATGTTAATAAAAATGATAGAGACTGCAAAAAATGTGTGTGTATGTACTTATCTGTGTACGAATTTGATCAAGCGCCATAGGATCCATAACATCCCAGAGCTCCGGGCAGCAATAACAGAGGAACTCCACAAAGTCCCCCTAGACACGTGCGAGAAGGTCTGGGACAGCGTGAGGTTGCGACTGGAAGCTTCACCACCATGGAGGGCCGCGTGGTGGACCACTCCGTGGAGAACAGAGTGGGACTCACTACTTCACTCATTTCACAATTTATTCCACCATAGTTACGTGCAGGTGTTAAAATACTTAAAGCATACGGCCTTGTTAAAATTGTATCAGTCTAGGCCACCCTACGTGGGTATTATTTATTTATTTTGTGTGTACTGACTAATTTATCATAAAAGCAGGTTTCATTGAGCTGTAATGGAAGTTTTATTCTGAAAAGAAAAAAAAACAGCTTCCTGTTGAGTGATACACATCTTAAAATACACATGCTAATTAATTATTTACTGAAGCAGTTCCACAGTATTAGATTCCCATTTACAGAGTAACTTTATGTCTTGCAGTTTTGTGTGGAGAGTGGTGTGATTAACCAATTAACCTCACCTATGCTCTTATTTGTGTTTTACAATAAATGGATACATTTACTGTAAATGTTTCATGAATATATTAAATTAATGTATATATTTAAGTAATTATGTTTTATTAAAGTTTCTATAACCTTAATCCTTGCAGGTGACTTTCAGCTGACCATGTCCTAACCAAGAACACAGGGCAGAGGACGTGTGTCATGCACACGAGTGCCATCATCACATGAGGCACATCTTCGGTGCCCTCAGGGCATTATAATGGCCTTGAAGCCCTTGAAGGTGCTTTTCGACACGCACCCTGCTCACTTCGATCTCAAGGTCTTTGTATTTACAGAGTGCTTCCGCTTCTTTAATCGCGGTGTTCTGCTCATCCAGAACCATAACATCCGTAAGCTTAATCCGTAAGTCTCTCCTTCCTGCCACCGAGCACACTGTGCGGACAGTTCGCACACGTGGCTCGATCAGCTTGCAACACCATGCGCCACATTATTAAATTAAATATTCAGGCAGGTGCTTGTACCATTTCTCAGGAACCTGAGCGCTGCAGCTGGCTATTTGGCTGCAACAGTTCATATATTCTGTAAGAGCCAGCACCGTACATCCAACAGTGATATTGGTGATTCCACACTTGCTGTCGGCATGCTGCTTTAAGATGTTCTGGTATCTGGTGTTGAGTTCTGGCTCCTGTTCTGCGAGTCTCAGGGTTTCCATCTGTGATGGATCTACTTAACCATGCAGGACTGGCTGGCTTGACGAATGGTCTGTCAAACCTGCGGAGGAACCGGCCATGCAGTGGTGAGCTTCTGAGCAGCTCCGGTACTTGGTCACGGTCTCCTCAGCCTCCATGAGGAGGGAGGACTTCATCTTTCTGGACTTCTACACCTTCACGAGTTTAGCAAACTTGTCCTGGCCGAGATTGATAAAGCCTCAAAGCCCAGAGACGGCTGTCTTGTATGCGGACATGTTCTATTAGTCCACAGCCACTGCGTGCGTGTGTGTGTGTGTGTGTGTGTGTGTATGTGTGTGTGTGTGTGTGTGTGTTTATCCGTATATTAGTATATTAGTTATATAATTAGTTATATATCAGTTAAAGATTAAATATTATTTCAGTTGATTTTAAAATGGTAGCTCTAAGTCCTCATTGTTTAGTTGTATACAAGTACTAAGAGCCAGCAAACAGCTATTTTCACATCTACTTTGATGTATGATTGGTGGTAAAAGCTCTTACAGGAGGCTTAAGTGGTCTTAAATTTAATTTGCCAAAACATGCATCTACCCCGTTAAGCTCATTCTCCCTCAGCCTGAGGCGTCAATGAGAGACATAAACCTGCAAACGAACCGAAATCGGTTTAAATATACTCTTCACCCACTTTTAAAATCTTTTGCAGTATCTCCTAAATCACCACCACAAATCTGGATTTATGTATGTTGCAACTCTTCCTCCCGGTGTGTCAGATAAAAGTCTCTTCTGCGTCCACCTTTTTAAAACACATGCCGGTTACGGTGACACTTGTGGTGACCCCAAGACACTGCAGAGGTCACGTGGCAGAGCCAGAACCATTTTACTGTCACATTTAATACACCCCTGCATTACATGCACATAAAAAGTTAAGAGTCCTTTGTCAAAAGCAATTCCACTCAAATATATCACTTTGAGTCTTTCATGTATTGTTACTTCACAAAAAATGAGAAAAGTGGCATGGAATAAAAATTCAACCAGACTGTTTAAGGATGAAAGAAACTCACAGCATGGCATGAGAAGCACTGTTAGTACCTAACAACCCTAAATGTGCCCCTCCTCCTCACCGAATACCTCCCGGTCTCACCATACACCCTTGGGGGGCCGTTCCTGGTGACACGCAGACATGAGTAATGGAGACGGATGGGAGGGGCTTGGTTGCTGTTGCACAGATCGGGTCCTCACTAAATGCCTGCCTGCCAGGAGTCATCAGTCTCCCTCTGATGGGCACCGAGATCGTGCCTGCGGCCCTGTGTGTGGTTTTGCACGCATGCGTGTTCGTGGGTGTGTGTGTGTGTGTGTGTGTGTGTGTGTGTTTGTCTGTGTGCGTGCAACAAGCCTGAATGTGGATTTATATTGAGACTTCTTGTCTCTATATATATAGTGATGTAGTGAGAGGGTGATGGATAGCTACACAAATACAGAGAGAGAGAGACTAGAAAGACAGCAGATAAGAAAGAAATCATGCTCTCTTGCATCTGACTTTTTAGCGAGCAGAAAGTAGGTGCTACCAGAAGAGTGAAAAGTGTCCTGCTTAATTAAGCCAGTGGATCAATAACACCCTTTTAGTTCCACTCCATTTACCCGCTGAATTGGAAGCTTTTCAGTGTCGCCAGTCTCAGGTCTTACCCAATATGAAGAATCCTTTCAGAATCCATCTATTTCTCTTCAGGTACTTCCCTGGACTTCTGTTCCATTAAGACATTGCATGTTTCTATATCTATCCTCAATAATATATATTGGCATAGGAATTTCTTTTCTGTAAGGCACGGCCTTGCAGTTTGCTGATGGCCGACAAGTTATGCGGGTAAAGCAAGATTTGATGTGTTTAATGTGTGCCTATGTAGCTCACCATGTAGCTTTCTTTCTGTTCGCTCTTTATTGGACTTTCATTTTCAGAACGCTGTTCTATATTCCGTGTGGAAAGTGCCACTGTAAAACGCTTGATGCTTCTTTTGGGGAAAACACTGCTCAGGACTGGGGAAGGTTGGGGAATTTGGTGCAGTCATGGTTCGGTTTGGCTCGGTTTGGTGCATCAGCCGTGGGAGAAGGTGCAGAACTCCACCGCTACGTGGTGCAGTGGTGTAGCAGGAGGCTTTGACAGGAGTGAATAAACTGCTCAATTTGCCTGAGACCCATGATGACCCGACCCCGCTCACTGTAATGGTGGAGCAATTCTTCAGTGGTTCAGGAACTCGTCTTTGGTCACTACATGAAGTCCCAGGTTTTCTGGTGGAGTTAAAAAGGATAAAAACGTTATACCAAAGGAGTGACAGAACCTTGAATCAGGTTTCAGGTTTCACCTCAATTTACGGACCAGACGGGGTAGCCATACTAGCTATAACTCTCCTTATTTGAAATTTGGATTACTGAGATCACATTTGGGTTTTTCACAGTTGCTTTGGCCCATTTCTCAAATGATGAAAATGAATATTTTGAAAACAACATGTGAAAATCTCCATACCACTGGTCACTTGTTCTGAACAGATTGTAATTTCTCATTCGTTTAAGCTAATTGCAAATGTTTTAGCACGTCTATGCAAATGAGCGAGTATAATTGTCCACGTTTAATACGCTTAGTGGATGCACATATCATGCTCATCAAAACTGGTTTTGTTGCCTCTTAGTTGAATAATTAAACATATGCACAGTAATATGCAAAATAGTTCTGGGGAGTTTCATTCATTCATTTAATTTAATTGATTGGGAAGTTTCTCTGAATGATTAGAGCTTCTGAACATGGAGGAATGTGGCCAGGTATTCAATGAAGAGGAACAGTCAGAAGTGAAAAGTCAGTCACTATATCTACAGATAGAGTGTAAAAACAACTCTACAAGGTGGCATTTCTGAGAAATGTGCCAGACCTGCGGTAGCAGAATGTGCTGTATAAGTATAAAAAAATATGTAGTATATATATATAGTATAACTGATTTGACATTCTGTTTACTGTATACAGAGATTTATGGAACGGGAAGGAAACAAAATCCATCACATGGTGTTTGGTGTTAGTTTGGCCACATAACAGGCCTCCTGAACTACAGTGGACGTGCCAGAATTTTGTGTGGCCAAAGTATCAATGATTTGTGGAAGTCATTTTGTGGAACCGTGTAAGCTTCCTGCATATCTTATGAGGATAGTTTGCTCACCACCCAAAGATGTGGATGGAGTTCCCACCTCCATATTCTCCATTCCTGCTTCCAATTTAGGATGTTTTTCATTTTTCACACTTGCTTTGGCCCAGTTCATAAATTATAATTCATATATTCAAAATATATATATAAAAAATAAATCCTTACCACTGGTCATTTGTCGCTTCTTGGTTGGATAGTTCAGCTCGCTAACACATGTAGAGTTTTTCTTCTTTGCATAAAGCATCACACGCAAAATCATTCATGCGTCAAAATTCATGCGTCTTTTATATATTCTGAAAATATCACTGGTATTATAGAATTATAATGTCTGCTAAATAACGTGCTGGCGCTGTCAGATGAACCTTGAACTTTACTAATAAATGGTGAACCTTCTCACGTTCCAGACCTTCTCGCACCAGCCAATCACCAATCCTGTCAAGTTAACTGACAGGTGCTTACTCATGATTTATGGACGCCAACAAACATATACATAGAGCTGGACCGTGACAGAATGACTACAGTTTCTGAGCGTGGAGCAACGTGTCCAGGTAACCAATGAAGAGTAACTCTTCATTCTGCTCATGGAAGAGGAAATATTGGTAGTGCAGTGACAAGACAGTAGAACAGAGCGATAGGAAGATGAGTACAAGAACGGATGAAGGATTAACTGAGTAAACATGGCCTTACAATATCAGAGGCTGGTCCTCAAATACAGCCTAATGAGACCCCTACAGTGTCTCCGTCATCGAAACATTCTGCAGAGATAACAGGTGTGTGCTCATTCGGTTCTAGAATAATTAATCTCGCAGCACTGCAGTTACGTCGATACGGTAACTAGTCCAATACAACCCGCAAACTCTGTAAGAATATGGATGTGTAAGAATAGCACAGTGCAGATATAGCAATATAATTTACAAATATGAATCCCAGTGTGGAGGATTAGAGGAGGTGTCAGATGAGCTGTTTTTACACCTCAGTCGCAACACAAGGTCTGCAAACTCTGAACTGAAGGCAGTGGTGTTAGACTGAGAGCTACCCAGGGTGACGTTTTACCTAGGAACGCTGTCTGTCACAAATATCAACCCTGTCAGCATCTCTGCAATACATTGTGTCGAAGAGACCATCAGATGACCATGAATCAACTCTACAAGGTTCCATTTGAGAGAAACTGTGCCTTTCGTAAGCCCAACTCTGATGGACTCTGAGTCTGGTTCTGGGCTACCCCCGCTGACTTGAACATCCGGGGTCTCACGTGAGGTAAGGGGAGCGTGCCATGGTGGTCACATCATCCCAGCAACAATAATCAGTTGTTATTCAGGACTGTAAATCAGTGTCATGATAAGTGTGAGTTCCTGTGATGGGGGACCCCATTAGGTGGCTATTTTTGATTGGTCAGTGGAAAACTCCGTTCTTGGTCGAGATAAGACAAAATGAGTTCTGAGCCTTGGGCTAGAGGGGGTTTAGAGAGAGTTGGAGTGAAGCTGAGAATGGAACAGGAGCAGAGATGGTGGACTGAAGGGGTAGATTTGGAAAAATCTCTCCCTGGGGCTCTCTCTCTCTCTCTCTCTCTCTCTCTCTCTTGTTTCCTTTTCTCTATCTCTCACTAACACTCTGTCTCATTCAATCTGTCTATCCATCATAAGGAAACATTCAGGTGGTATTTCTGATGCTGCATTTTTATTTATAACGTCTATTGGTTTATTGGTTTAAAATACGATTTCAAACCAATTGTGATATGTAACTAATTGGCTTGTAAATCCGTCCTGTGTTACCTTTAACTCATGTGAAGCTGTGTATATTACATAATATAAATGCTTTAAGTACTACCTGCAGCTGCCTGTATGAAACTGTAGTTAAATGCTGGTTGTAAAGTGGCCAATCTGCTGCACGTGTTCTAGGTTACATCCTAATTTAGGCTGAAAGGCTGCATATACTTATAGTGTACAAGTATGTATGTAATTACAGTGAATAGGCCGGTGTATACTTACAGTGTGTAAGTCTGCATGTATTTACAGTGTATTCTTAGACCCAGCATCTTCTGATATTCTTGGATACTCTCTACAGATCTTATCCTCAAGAACGGGAGATTTGGATAAGACATGACATGCCAAATTTTGATAATGTCTGGCGTAATGTAAGCTTCCATCACACAAATGTCAGCAGGGAACAGTTTGCTGTCAATCAAAGGATACTGATGTAATTCCCTCCACCACAGCCTCCGTTCCTCTACCAAGTTGGAGAAACCCTCTCAACACGGAGGTGAAAAATGTCCAGATGTTTCTGCTCTCTGCAACCACTACAGAGCTTCACAGAGGATAGTTACAGAATGTGAGAAGGTCATTTCTCTAGCAGTGCAAAGGAAAATGTCAGGAGGGACAGTGATGAAGACATTCAGGAACCACAGAATACCCAGCCAGGGGGCTGGAGTGTAGCATTCCAACTCTACCGGCTTACTGTCATGTGTGTTACAGTCATGCATGTTACAGTCATGTGTGTTACAGTCATGCATGTTACAGTCATGTGTGTTACAGTCATGTATATTAGTCATGTGTGTTACCATCATGTGTGTTAATGTGTGTTAGTTATGTACTGTATTACAGTCATGTATATTATAGTCATGTTACCGTCATGTATATTACAGTCATGTGTGTTACAGTCATGTATATTAGTCATGTGGGTTACCATTATGTGTGTTACCATCATGTGTGTTAGTTATGTATATTACAGTCATGTGTGTTACAGTCATGCATGTTACAGTCACGTGTGTTACAGTCATGTATATTAGTCATGTGTGTTACCATCATGTGTGTTAACGTCATGTGTGTTAGTTATGTATATTACAGTCATGTATATATAGTCATGTGTTACAGTCATGTATTAGTCATGTGTGTTACTATCATGTATATTACAGTCATGTGTGATACAGTCATGTGTGTTAGTTATGTATATTACAGTCATGTGTGTTAGTCATGTGTGTTACAGTTATGTATGTTACAGTCATGTATATTACAGTCATGTATATTACAGTCATGTATATTAGTCATGTGTGTAACCGTCATGTGTGTAACCGTCATGTATGTTATCGTCATGTATGTTATCGTCATGTATTACAGTATTTTCATGTTTTACTATATTAGTATGTTTGTGTTTTACAGTTTTGTGCAGTGTAAGTATTCTGTGTTGCTGTTTACTAAGTTACACCTTTACATTTATTAAAATTAACAGATTAGATGGATATAAGAGGAGCTATAAGTGGTGTCAATTAACAAGTAGGCAAATACTTACATTTGTTTTTAAGGAACATGTCTGCTGCCATGGTGACAAAACACCCAAACATTTTGGACTGCTTTATGAAATTAATCTGTAGCTTTGAGAATGTTTATGCTGTTTGAAGAAATTAGTCCACTGTAAGACTGAGCTCGATACAGAGGACTGGCTACCACACAAGGGCTTCAAAGCACAGCAACAGTATACTGCTATAGCAAGGAATTGTAATGCACATATCTTCAACATGATGGCAAGCTTAAATGAGTTTAATTAAACCATCAGATCGCTTTTTTCAGAAATTTCACTAATATTTGTCCATTCCTAAATACGTGGATGCCTTCTGAACCTGCAGTGAGAGATTTGTATGATCAGTACAAAATTAGCATGATTAATGTAATATTTGCATAATCAATATGATATTTGCAGGGTTTGTATACCATTTGCATGATCAATAATGACTCAACCACATGGACACTGCAGGAGTGCCACACTGAAGATTTTGCTGTGTACTTTTTACAGATTAAGGAGTAGTTTTAGATTACATAACATTGATCCAAACCAATTTATTTAAGAGTACTTCAGTGAGTTTATGCAATTCAGGATTATGTGAATTATGAGTATTAGTTCTACTAGTACATTCACTACTGCTACTACTACTAACACCTTAATAGGTTCACATATTTCTTTCAAATATGTTTGTATGTTCCTGAACCACTGAAATGCCGCTCAGTAAACCTGCAGAAGGATTAGCAAAGAGGGTTTTTGCAGCCTTTCAGGCAATTTGATCCTCTTGCTGTTGGGCTACTGAATCAAGGACACAAACAAGACGTTGCTGCTCAGTTCAGCTTCCCCCGGATAATGAAGGTAAAAGAAACCTGCCTGTTCGTGGGGCCTGCGTTACGTGTGCTCGACAGCTCGCCCTCTAACCGCACTTGTACAATCAGACGTGGGTTTGTGTTTACGTTTTTGGTTTTGTGTTTTTGCACCCACTCCATTCATCACCAGAACACTTTACATGCAACATTCATCATCCTCAAACGGGGAAGAAAATACGTTTCGTAAAGCAGCCCTTCAGTGCCATGTGTTTTTAGGGTCCTTGTAGCCTTTGGGATGCTGTTAGTGCTACTTAAAATTACGAGTTTGTTTAAATAAATGTGGAATTATGCATTAAGTCGAAGGGCTCCCCCTCACCGAACGGCGAAGTCTAATCCTTGTAAACACCTGAACATATGCCTCATTACCAGTGTGTGGGGATCAAGGCCTAAACTGGCATTCTGTCTGCTCATGTTGTGATTGAATTTTTGTAAACTTTATAACCAAATAAAGGAAGAAATTTGCTGGAGGATACGTTCATAGCGATCATGCTCATGTTGTCATTGACACCACTTTGGTTCATGGACACCATATTTTTTCATTTTACCAGTGCGCAGTGATGAGCACAGCATGCTGAAATGTTTGGAGTTTGATCATTTATAGAAATAAAACAAAATAAATAAAAAAATTCTCTTCCAGTGAGAATATATTTCCTCCCTGACTCTTCTATGTTGTTGTAGGTCTATTTGTTAGCGATGAGAACACAGTGGTCGCAGGAGCACACCCCGCTGGGCGTACATTTTCACCCTTTCACTGCCCTACAGAGAGGATTTTCCTCCTGTCCTTTCCCCCTTAACTTCAAAGGACATTCTGACATTTTTGGACAAAAGAGCCTGATGGGCTCGTGTGGAAGAATACCGCTCCAATCACGGTGGCGACCCGACACAAACAACCTGAGAGGCGGCATCTCCGAGCAGCTAGCCACGCCGCACGAGACGCACACGCACCAGCCCCAATGTAGCGCAGTGCAACAAAGTAAACTGCACCCTGATATTCTGCACTGCTGAATCAAAAATAGCACGGTGGAAAACATTGCTTCTGATATTTATCAAAGGAGCGAGCTTAGTTTATTTTATGGTGCTCTGACTGATTGGCAGTTCGGGGTCGGGCAGGAAGTCTTGACAGGATATTTGGAAACAGGAAGATAATGAAACGTTAAGCGTGTTTTATTCCCTGGAGCCGGAGCTGGTAAGGTGCCTGTCTGCCGAATCCTGAATGTGTTTCTGTTTGAATGTGAATTCATGAGGATTCTGCACTATGCAAAATCAAGAGAATATGAAATGGAGGACAATGTGCGTGTATGTTACGATAAGACAGATGTCAGTGGTGTGTCACATGGTGTTGTTAACATTAAGCAAAGGTGTCAGAAACTCTACTTGTTTGACATCTTGTAATAAAAATAAAAAATAAAAAAATGAAGGCTTTTCGTCTCTGCTCTTGAACTCCACAGCTCTGGCTCCGCCCCAGACCCCGCCCACATCAGCCGTGATCCAGGCCCCGCGTGATCTCCGGTGACCCTGTCCGTCGGGCCATTGGCATGATGGAAGCGAGAGCACTCCCTGCTGTCCCAGAAGGTCCTTCTACTGGCCTGAGGGTGTCTGTTCTCTGCCTGTTTTTAAAAATAAACCATGACAAGGTTGCCAAGTTGCTAAGTCTCCTCATAATGACCTCCTCAGGTTGGCAACCATGTTTCTTCCCAAACGTCCATATAAGGTTTCTGAACTGGTCGAGTCCCCTCTGTAAGTTTGTAAGTCTGAACTGGTCGAGTCCCCTCTGTAAGTTTGTTTCCGAACCTTAAGGAACATGGTTGCATGGGCACAGATGGAAATTCAGAAGTGAGGGGGACCAAGCTGTACAATATATACGTTTATGCTTGTAGATGCTAGATTTCGGATGGGGTCAATATAAATCTGGAGGGGACATGTCCCCCCCCCCGTCCCCAGTGCCATCTGCGTCCCTGCATGGTTGACATATTTCCTCTACGCACATGGAATATGGTTGATATCACTATACATTTAGTTAATAGTCAGGACGATATTGTAATGCTTTGCTGTGTTTTTAGATGAACTAAGTCCATAACACATGCACATTACAAGTGTCACTGAACTCGGCATGTCACTAGTGGCTGTAGCCAATCGGTCTGTCGGCCACAGTGCTTGCAGCACACTTGTGACCCTAAAAACATTGTAACCCAAACCACAGCTGCTCCCCATTATAAATGCCCAGCTGAAACACCATTTAGCTCTAATGAAATATAATCACATCACTTTTTCACCAGGTGGGGTGGCCAATATAACTTCATTTGTTCCCATTTGTTGAGCTGGAGTTTAAAAAGTCCAGTAACACAATTCAAGTTGGCTAGTGATAAATCTGCTTCCTGCCAATCTCCAGAAGGCAGAGAGGCTGATGATTCAAGCAGTGGACCCCATCCACCATGATCATTTATCGCAAGGAGGTGATTACAGTGTATGCACCGCATAAAATACCCAAACTTTTGCTCATCATTTTAGTTTTGATCTCTCTCACTCTCTCTCTCTCTCTCTCTCTCTCTCTCTCTCTCTCTCTCTCTCTCTCTCTCTCTTTCTTCTCTTGGATCATTAAGCTTTTCAGTATTTTGTCATAATCATGACTTAAACAGTTCTCATTTGGGACAGGTACATTTGCAGCCTGCATGCTCTTCAACTGTAGTCTTTCACACTGAGATGTTTCCTCACCAAAGGTCATATACCTGCTTCTCCCCGTACCCACATCTTCAAAATCCAAGCTTCATGTTTCTTTGGACAGTCATTTTGGGTATTTTTGTACACAGGCTGTTTGTGCTTTGGGAAATGTAGTCAGCTAATGGTTAATGTGGTGATCAAAGAGCACACCACGGACTGAATGTGTATGACACTTTGTAGCACATTCATTCATTTGCTTTAAACAACTGTGATGAATGTGTGATGAGAGATGAAGATAAATATGCAAGTTTCATTAGGCTCTGATATAGAGCCTATGTATGTGTTTGTGTGTTTGTGTTTGTGTGTGTATGTGTGTGTATATGTGCATTCTCTCAAAATCTCACAATGTTCCTGAGGTTAAACCTCAATAAAATGTTCAGTAAAAAAAAAAAAAAACCATGAGATTTTTTTTAAAACAAAAAACTAAAATGTTGTTTACCTAATACACCTTCTAAAGTCATAAACTGTCCACTATCATGTCTTCATCTGAAAACCTCACTCCTAACGTGAATTAACCTCGAAAAAGCCTTGCGTGCATGAAACTAGCTGCCTGGCCCTGTGCTTTTCCCTCCATCTGAGCATAAAGTCATCGGGATTTGAAATTATTTTGCTGGATGGAGGTGCTCTGTGCTTTGATGCGACCCACTACCTAAAATTAGGAGTTGAATAGTGACCTGTTTAGGAAAGGTGCCTTTGAAAAATGATCTGGGGCCGAGGGTTAAGATGGACTAATTTACTTTACTGTGACAGGCCTGTCAGAGAGAGAGAGAGAGAGAGAGAGAGAGAGAGAGAGAATGGGTGAAAAATAGATACACAGGAACGTTAATAATATAACTGCTTTAAATATATCCACCGTCTTTTCTTTTCCAAGGGCAGAAATGCTTTGGGGATCTGCAGGTCTCATGAATTACTTGATGTGCGAATAAAAGGTCATGTGAGCAGCGCATATTAAAGTTTGAGTCCAAATGGCCTTGTTATGTGTATTCCTGTATTCATACCTCCATGAAGACAACTTTTGGTTCGATTAGTCCATGACAGTCACTGTGTTTTCTATATGGGCTTATAAATACACAAACAGACTTTTAATAGCTGAATATAGTGAACTTGAGCTGGTGCTACTCGCACCATTGGAATGCCAAGTAATTCGGATATTTAATCACTTCGTTAAAGTTTATTTTGTTGTTCTGTTTTATACAAGAAAGGAAGCAGTGTGCTCTGACTAGAAAACCAGCATTTGTACTTGCTATGCACATACAGGAGGTGTCACGAGGCACAGATCATACAGGATCAGTGACTACCAGAGCCCACCAATCAAAGGAAGCGTACTGTTCAATACTCTTTTTTTGAACTTAAGATTGGAGAGGTTTAGAAACAGGATGAAACACCATCATTTCTTTTATCTGCAGACAAGGCTAGAGCTACTTGGTAAGAATATTTTTCTGACTGAACTCTGAAAAAGCATGTTCAGACTTCCATAATGAGACATCATCACATATGTACATTAATTTATCCGATCCAAACGCATAAATATGGGTGTGTAAACTGGTTTTTACTTCAGAGAGAGTGTGGACTAATTACACACTGAAAGTGTGTGTATCACACTGAAGGCAGCACTTACTGTGATATCAGTTATGCTAGCTAGAGCAAGAACCCACAGGTTAGAGGTTAGAGGTTAGAGGTCAGTCCCCCTTCATCTGCCATTTTCATCCTGGCTTTCATGGCTGTGTTGTTTTAAAATGGCAGTGCCAAGACTTAGTCTGAGCTCCCCTTTATTTAGTACAGATATAAGGTGTGTAAAACATTATTTCATTCTGTATTTGGTGTGCTATGCTGGGATTATGGAGCCATTTCAAATAGCCTTGATACTCCAAAACAACAAAACAGTGGCTGTTGGTTTCCAGAGATGAAGTGTACAAGGGGTCAACATTTTAATCAATAGAATTATTCTTAATTACCTGAATGTCCCTAAGAAGGTACTGCAGAGGTTATAACAGGCTACATACGTACTTTATGATGCTTTATCTATGACACAAAGTCTGAAGGGAAACGTCACTTCTAACATTTCCTAATGTTGTTTATGGTTTTTATGTATATTCCTGATGCCCTTTTATACTGAAAGGGTTTATAGATGAAAGAAGATTGAAATCTAGAACTTTTTACTGTTAAGTGATTAGTTTTAAATTCTTTGTGATCCCTGAAGTTTAAATGAAGCTAAAACAAACTCAGTTTTAAATGTAGTAGGATATATACATGAAGGTGCCAAGACATTTGGAAAATGGAAAAAAGAAAAAACAAATTGGTAATGACTTCAAATGTACTGAACCAAAACCAAGACTTAACATTTCAGAGTCCCATCCTGGACATAATTTAAGCTGTGTTAGATAACTTGGACAGCCAAAGTCTAAGATGAAGCGTGAAAGAATTCACTAAGGGACGGATTATAGTTTTTGAGGCACATGACCACTTACTATATGGACAAATGAACTTTGATCAGAATTTTCTTGGGTGGTCTGACACTTTAGCAAGAACGTATGGGACCTCTGGATATTTGATTCATGTGATAAACTGAAATGATTTCTGTGGATGCTGACAGTATTGAGTCCACCTCCTGTCTAACGTGCTTGAGTTCTAGCACAGTGGATAAAGTATCAGCTGACATTGCCAGATCATCACATTTATTGATAGATGCACTCAGCTTTCTTCATGGACACACACACACACACACACACACACACACACACACACACACACACACACACACACACACACACACACACACACACACACACACACACACACACAAACACACACACATGCATCCACATATCCTCTATTTCAAGAGCTTTGTTCATATAACATTAAGTCTTGCAGTGCAACATGCCCATTTTATTAGAATGATTTGCTGAATAGAGCATCTGTCTAATTCAGCCGTCACTGTGGCCGTGACTCTGAGCACCCTCCCAAGAATGGGCATCTTTAAAAAACCCTGCTAATGGCTACACCAAGCTTATACCTGCAGCAACCATATCAAACAATCCCCAGCAGAAGTGAGCCTGCTTCTGACTGTGCTGTGAAAGCTCTAAGCTGTGGAAATGCTACAGCTCTCTGGAGAAACGCTAATAGAAGGAATGGATCGATCCACTGTACACCAAACCCCTATGATGAAATGAAGCAGTCTTGGGGTTTACAGACTGTATAGACTTTATGCTTCTATCCATTTCTTATTTCACCTTGATTTCAGCGAAACGACACCACTCTTTAAAGGGAAATGAGTTGTTTATAGGTGTACAATGACTTTGTGTGTGGTGACACTGAAAATGATCATGCTTCTTCAAACCTGCTGATCCAACAATTTTCAAATGCCCCTCCAATGTTACTCATATATGTTAAAATATCATGAGACGCTTGGAGTGTTCATTTTTTACTTGAGCATGCACTCTGTTTTATTAAAACGTTGCATTATTTGATTTCTGTAATGTTTATAATAACCATTTTCATTAGCACATAAGTAGCTGCTAATGTTACTGTACAAAAATATTTCTAACACAAATGTCTGGTTTTATGTGCCTCCAGAGAGCCCTGTTTTTCTCAGAAGAACTTAATAGATGCTCTTCAAGGAACCAGGATATGGCTCCATTAGCAGGACACTAACAGGAGACACAGCGTTTGAGGAAGGTCAGATCTTTGCTTCGCCTGAGCCCCCCGGGGTCTCTAAACACGGACCTTTGCACTTCAGCTAGGCCTCTGTTGATAACTCACATACTTTAAATGAACACACACTGTGATTTCACTAGTGTATCAATAATCCATGAGGCCTTGTTCCGGCATGTCCACGACTGAATTAAATGAGCCCTCATATATTCAGACCCTAATATAGTCATTGGAGAATTAGATGCTAATCAGTGTTAGCATGTCTTACGTGAATCAATAAATGAACAGTAGGCTATAGTTAATTTGGCCTTCTGTGTCACAAAGCATTTTGAGAAAGTCATAGAAAAAGAAAGAAAAAATGTGTTTATTTGGCTTTCAAAAGTGTTATTGGTGATAGATTTTAACTTCCATTTCTATTTTAGATGAGTGCAGATTTTCTGTGCTGCCTTTTTGTCTGGCGGTAATATTGACAGCACAACCAGATCAGAACAGTGTTGGTGGGGAAAGCAAAGAAAATCACGGCTTCATCAGAGCAGGCGGCTTAATCAAGGTGTTCCCTCTGCAAACATTTGAATGACCTTTAAATATGACATGTACTAATAATCGGACATGCAGCCCAACACCTGCACATTTACATTTGAGCTTTCATCCTCAGCTTCAGTCTGGTGTGAGGCTTCAAACGTCTTCACATGAACACACCCTCTGCACATCTCCAAGTGCTGCTTCAAGTTCTGCTCCCGTGCCTTCTGACAGCACGCCGAGGAGCCGCTGAGATCTTTTCCTCTCTGCTTCTCCGGATGGCCGGATCAATGCGTCTCCGGAGCATCTGGGCAGCTCTCTCCCGTGTGGAATGTAAGGAGCTGATCCAGCTTGACCTCTGCGGCAGAGCCCGGCCCGGAGAAACACACCACGCTGGTGTGTGTGGGTATATGTGTGGGTGTTTCTCAATGGGGGGATGAATACATATATTGCAGTATTTAGCAGCTTTAATTCAATGCAACCGCTCCATAAACCCAGAAATACAAGGTGTGTGTGTGTGTGTGTGTGTGTGTGTGTGTGTGTGTGTGTGTGTCATGTGTGTATGTGTGCAGGTATATGTCTGGGTGTTTCTCAATGGAGGAATGAATACTTTTATAGCAGTATCTAGCAGTTTTAATCAATGGAATCGCTCCATAAAGTGCAAGATGACCAGGCGTGTGTTTGTGTGTGTATGTACAGTTGTGATCAAATTTATTCAACCCCCACTGAAATAAAGTGTTTTGGCCGGTTTGACATTGATTTTGATCATTTCAGTCATCTTATTTACAATTATATCAAAGAGGCACTTATAAATTAGACAAACATAACATAATATTTATGATGGAATAACCACAAATGTCTTTACTGTGCTCACATCATTATCAGTTTTATTCAACCCCCTAGTGACATTATTTTTTAGTACTTAGTACAACATCCTTTTCCAGTTATGACAGCTTTCAAGCGTGAAGCATAGCTTGACACAAGTGTCTTGCAGCGACCTATGGGTATCTTAGCCCATTCTTCATGGGCAAAAGCCTCCAGTTCAGTCACATTCTTAGGCTTGCGCACTGCAACTGCCTTCTTTAGGTCCCACCAGAGGTTCTCAATTGGATTTAAGTCTGGTGATTGCGATGGCCACTCTAGAATGTTCCAGCCTTTCATGTTCAACCATGCTCTAGTGGACTTGGATGTGTGCTTCGGATCATTGTCCTGTTGGAAGGTCCAACGTCTCCCAAGCCGCAGGTTTGTGACTGACTCCATCACATTTTCCTCCAAGATCTCCTGGTACTGAAGGGAATTCATGGTACCCTGCACACGTTGAAGCTTTCCTGTACCATTAGAAGCAAAACAGCCCCAAAGCATAATTGACCCCCCGCCATGCTTCACAGTAGGCAAGGTGTTCTTTTGTTCATAAGCCTGGTTCTTCCTTCTCCAAACATAGCGCTGGTCCATTGTCCCAAACAGTTCTAATTTAGTTTCATCTGACCACAGTACACTGTTCCAAAACCTTTGTGGCTTGTCCACATGACTTTTGGCATACTGCAGTCGACTTTTCTTGTTCTTTGGAGTCAGCAAGGGGGTGCGTCTGGGCGTTCTGGCATGGAGGTCTTCGTTATGCAGTGCGCGCCTTATTGTCTGAGCTGAAACTTCAGTGCCCACATCTGACAGGTCTTTTTTCAGTTCCTTAGCAGTCACGCGGGGATTTTTCTCCACATTACGCTTCAGGTAGCGCACAGCAGTCGCGGTCATGATCTTCTTTCTGCCACGACCAGGTAACGTTTCCACTGTGCCCTTTAACTTGAACTTGCGAATGATACTTCCGATAGTGTCTCTTGGAATATTTAACAACTTCGCAATCTTTTTATATCCATTGCCATTCTTGTGAAGAGCAATAACCTCTTCTCTTGTCTTCTGGGACCATTCTCTTGCCTTCACCATGCTTGGAAACACACCAGTAGATGTCTAGAAGGAGCTGAGTATCACAGTCCTTTTAAATCTGCCTAATTGGTGCTTATCATGCTTGATTGCTGCTCGTTGACATCCACAGATGTTTTCAATACCTGATGGAAAACACTGGAATGAACCTCTGTTCTTAGGAGTGGTAGTCGTAAAGGGGTTGAATAATTGTGTCAATGAAGAAATCACAAAAAGGCCATTTAATACTTTATGACAAAAAAAATTGATGCTATCTTAGTTGCATTTAGTTCTTTAACAAGTCCTTGTAAGATTTCATTATGAACACAATTACAAATGTGCACTGAATTCCATAAAACCCTTCGCAGCATTGGGGGTTGAATAAATTTGATCACAACTGTATATGTGTATATTCTGTGTGTGTATGCATGGGTGTGTATAGGATTCCAGGGTTTCAGCTAATTCTGTGTAGGTCCGTACAGGCCCCAGGGGCCCCAGGTTGTATGAGGATGCACTCACCTAAAGCAGTGGGGAGACACGGCAGTAATCCGTGGTACTGCCTGTGTTTTTCACCCCACCGTGGTCATGGTGGTCCAGATGAATAGAGCCCTGTGGCCTTACCGAAAGAGTGGTCACTGTTTTTTTTTTTAATTTAAAAAAAAGTTTTTTAGAAAAGTTTCACAGAAACATTGGCCTAACACTGGATCTCATTAAAGCAGCGGGATGAGTGGCCTGTCGCAGAGCAATCAGAAGCTATTCAGCGAAGGAGCTTTATTTCATTCAAGCCACAACCTTTACTAATGGAGCCTTTTACATCTGGAGTGGCTCCCATCGGCGACATTATAACCGGCCCTCTGATTTGAGTCTTTGGCAACATGCTTGATGTCATTCAGTTCAGGCAGCGAAGACTGAATTGGAACTGATTTGGGTTGAGAGGGTGAGGGAGTGTGTGAGAGAGGAAATCTGTGAAATGTCCAAAGAAGGCTATAAACATTTTATAAAACTAATTGAGGTGAAGCTGCAAATTAAACACAAACTCTATGCGACCAGTGTTTTAGATAGGGGAGCTCTTCAGACTGTGCCACTGTGGATTCCTGTTTGTACAGTCTATAAATGAATATTTTCATATTTACCATGTGTAAAGTTCAGTTTTATTTCTTGGCTGTTCTGAGCCATTTTGTGTCATTTCATCACCTGTCCTTACACGGTAAAATGGATTTTTCAGTCCATTAATTTTTCAGTTAAAAATACATCAGATTATGGATTAATCAGGATTAAAGATTATGTCAGTATGGAAGAATAGTCAAACTTGTTAGCAGAAATGCTACAAATGGTTAAATTATTGTTACCTGCCATTACCAAATCCCACAAGACATTTGATTGTGTTATTGCAGCCCAATAATCTTTGTGTAATTATTATTTAGTACAGATAAAAGACCATATATCATTAACTGTTCCTAGGATCAAAAAGATCACAGCAGGTGGAAGAGCCTTTTCTTTTAAAGCTCCACAATTGTGGAATAATCTCCCTGCCTCTATTCGGGACTCAGACACAGTCTCATTGTTTAAAACTCGATTAAAGACTCATCTGTTTAGTTTGGCCTTTGATTAATCTGTTACATAGTTACTACATCTCATATCTTTTCTCCGAGGTTCACCTGGAGAGTAACATTGCAGTCGGAGCCTACAATACCAGCATCGCTGCTCCGACATGGAATGAAAGCCTGGCGTTTATCAACAGACATTTACAGTGACAATATCAAAACCCAGAACTTTCATTTTTACCTTTACTTAGTCTGATTGTGTGATTTGTGTGTGATTTGTGTATTTGTCTGTATTTTGTGTAATTTGTGTGTTAACGGGCCGCCCAATGGAGGATGGGTTCCCTTTTGAGTCTTGGTTCTCCCGAGGTTTCTTCCTAATCCCCACCATCATAGGGAGTTTTTCCTCGCCACTGTCGCCTTTGGCTTGCTCATTAGGGTTCTGGACCCATAGTATTGTTAACCTTTTAAATCCTGTAAAGCGCTTTGTGACAACATGTGTTGTGAAAAGCGCTATACAAATAAACTTTGATTTGATTTGATTTGATATTCCCATAACAGTATTATCTGTCGCACTGAATCGAGTAGCCTTCACATATAAACCTTCAAATCTTGGCAGCTGACTTCAATAAATAAACAAAACATAAATTAATAAATAAAATGTAAATGACAAGCCTTGGGAACTGAAATATGAAGGGACCGTTCCAAACACTTCCAATCACAAAGATCCCATGTGGCGTGTGCTAAAAGTGTGAAGGTTCTTTTTTCTTGAGAGCATTCCCAAATACCTTCAAGTCAGCTTGTCGTACGACACGCTTAGGGAACGTCTCTGAGGAAGGGCAACGTCTCTGAGGACAGTCAAATGTCTCTGAGGAAGGGGAACGTCTCTGAGGACAGGCAAGCGTCTCCGGGGACATGGAAAAGTCTCCCTACGCTTATTCAAGTGGCAAACAGCTGCATTCATCCAGTATTATGCGACACAGAAAGCACAGGCCTGTGAAGAGGTACGCAAACACATTTCACACAGCTAAAAATACTTATATTACTCAAGGCCCATTTTTAAAAGCAATTTCCCCTGTTTTTAGGTATTTGTTTTTTTTTTTTTATGACATGTTTAATATTTATGGGCTCATACTGGGGGGAAAGTAATAGTCTGTTCAAACTAATGCCGAGGTCATTAGTTTAATTAAAGACCCCAGCAAATGTTTTAAATTGTTTCGAAATTAAGTGATGGGGAGTGGATATAATGAAAGACATTTATGTTGGGTAATCCTGCAGCCTCCGTTAGGACCACTGCACAGTGGGAAAGGCTGCCAGCACTATTCCTGAAATGTTTGCTGTGTGAAATATTATTATGGCATAATTGATCACATTAGTGATATGATGACTATACTACTTATGAAATGACTTGCAGTATATTATTAAAATGGATTTCCAGGGGATCTATGTGGAGACACCTTCAGGAAGGCCACCTCCTCCATCTCCATCTTCCATACTTTGCTCCGTCAAATGCAGAGCATTGAATAGTTTAGTACCTTACAAAATTGCATTAACGGAAGAATCTGTATCCCATGTCCTGTGTCCTGTCCATGTCCTGTGTCCATCTGTCCTGTGCTCAATGGTTCCAGCTTTTGTCCTGCGCCTGTTGTTCTGACCTGTCGCTGGCCCACATGAAACGACTGGTTATGGAGCTCGTTTAGGGCGTGAGCGCTCCTGTAATTGAGAACATCTGTATTGATTTACTGTAGAACTGCTGACTCAGGCCACACCCCTGTCCCAAACTCCTCCCCCCTTGTCACCAGGGCAACTCGTTTCAGAACTCGTTTCACCTCTTCTGGAACTCAGAGCTTCATCCTTTCCTTTGATCTCATCCTGTATTTAGTGACATACACATTAATTAATGTCCGTAATCTAGACTTAAGATATTTGGTTGATTTCTTTTTATGTAACCTGCTAATTTAGTGAAAACTCATTCAGTAAAAAAAAAAAAAAGAAATTATGCACTTTATGCCAAAGACAAGATTCAAATAAAATGTAATAGTGTAATTATGAACATTTAAGTATCACTCTATATTGAATGATGGGTGGTAATTTGAATGATTATGAATATTTGAATGATTATGTGGGTAATAATACAGATTAAGTTCAGACCACAGATAACAAGGGGAAACCCTAGTTTCTCTTGCCCAAGCTGAATGACATCTCCTGTGGTCTTACTGCCAGTGCTGTAAATGACAGTGTCAGTGTTTAGGTAATGCACGCACTGGATCACAATAAGAGTTATTCACACTTTTTATTCTCTATCCCTCTTACTCAAATTTGAATGTGTTTGTAACTTTTTTAAATGACAGAAAAGGTTTTGCAATGATGAAGGAGTCTTAAATATATTAAAATGTGTCATCAGAATAGAGATTTAGTCCATTTTTATTTCAGAACTTGAATATTTCAGCAATAATCTGTGGCATCTGAACTTTGAGATTTAACTGCTATTCAAAAACCAGAAACCATCACTGACTGAAGTTCTCCATCCATTATTCAATAGGCCTCTATAAGTCTGGTCAATGCTGCTATCAGCTCACCTGTATTCAGATCCAGGTCCTAACACACCTATATGTGTCACAGTTTTGCATCACATGATGGTTCCATGTGCTTCTTAGTGTTGTTTTCACGTTTAGATGTTTAGATGTCTTCTGCCTCCTTGTTGCATCCTCTGGCCCTTGATGTTATTTCACCAGTGTTTCCCCCAGGTTTGTGTATTTAACAGAGTTTTCCTCAGTTCCCTCTCAGTTACTGTGTTTCTGTGTTTGTATCTGTATTTTGCTCAGTTCCGTTTGCATATCTGTTTTTATCTATCGGTTACGCTCCTGCCGTCCTTGTGTTCTTTATGTTTCTGGATCATGTGGTTTTTCTTGATGGAGGAGTTTTATTTTCATTGTTATTGATCAAAACTCCTTCGATTGCATTTGCTCCTCCATTTCATTCCTTATGGAGCCCTGATGATATTCTAAACCAATACCCAACACACATATATTCTAAACCAGTACCCAACACACATATATACTAAACCAGTACCCAACACACATATATTCTAAACCAGTACCCAACACACGTATTCTAAACCAGTACCCAACACACATATATTCTAAACCAGTACTCAACACACATATATTCTAAACCAGTACCCAACACACATATATTCTAAACCAGTACCCAACACACACATATTCTAAACCAGTACCCAACACACATATATTCTAAACCAGTACCCAACACACATATATTCTAAACCAGTACCCAACACACATATATTCTAAACCAGTACCCAACACGCATGTATTCTAAACCAGTACCCAACACACATATATTCTAAACCAGTACCCAACACGCATATATTCTAAACCAGTACCCAACACGCATATATTCTAAACCAGTACCCAACACACATATATTCTAAACCAGTACCCAACACGCATATATTCTAAACCAGTACCCAACATGCATATATTCTAAACCAGTACCCAACACACATATATTCTAAACCAGTACCCAAAACGCATATATTCTAAACCAGTACCCAACACACATATATTCTAAACCAGTACCCAACACGCATATATTCTAAACCAGTACCCAACACGCATGTATTCTAAACCAGTACCCAACACACATATATTCTAAACCAGTACCCAACACGCATATATTCTAAACCAGTACCCAACACGCATATATTCTAAACCAGTACCCAACACACATATATTCTAAACCAGTACCCAACACGCATATATTCTAAACCAGTACCCAACATGCATATATTCTAAACCAGTACCCAACACACATATATTCTAAACCAGTACCCAAAACGCATATATTCTAAACCAGTACCCAACACACATATATTCTAAACCAGTACCCAACACGCATATATTCTAAACCAGTACCCAACATGCATATATTCTAAACCAGTACCCAACACACATATATTCTAAACCAGTACCCAACATGCATATATTCTAAACCAGTTCCCAACTTCTAAACCAGTACCCAACACACATATATTCTAAACCAGTACCCAACACACATATATTCTAAACCAGTTCCCAATACGTTTTTTATTCCATCCCAGTTCCCAACACACCTGTTCTCCAGACCAGCTCACAAGACACTCACCTCAGTGAGGAGCTCAAAGCTTCCTTGTCTGGCTCCCTCAAAGCAGGATGGAGAACCTCTGTCCTACACTCACAGCTGGGTGGAGAACCTCTGTCCTATACACACAGCTGGGTGGAGAACCTCTGTCCTATACTCACAGCTGGGTGGAGAACCTCTGACCTACACACACAGCTGGGTGGAGAACCTCTGTCTTACACTCACAGCAGGGTGGAGAACCTCTGACCTACACACACAGCTGGGTGGAGAACCTCTGTCTTACACTCACAGCTGGGTGGAGAACCTCTGTCCTACACTCACAGCTGGATGGAGAACCTCTATCCTACACTCACAGCTGGGTGGAGAACCTCTGTCTTACACTCACAGCTGGATGGAGAACCTCTATCCTACACTCACAGCTGAGTGGAGAACCTCTATCCTACACTCACAGCTGGATGGAGAACCTCTATCCTACACTCACAGCTGGGTGGAGAACCTCTGTCTTACACTCACAGCTGGGTGGAGAACCTCTGACCTACACTCACAGCTGGGTGGAGAACCTCTGTCCTACACACACAGCTGGGTGGAGAACCTCTATCCTACACTCACAGCTGGATGGAGAACCTCTGTCTTACACTCACAGCTGCATGGAGAACCTCTGTCCTACACACACAGCTGGGTGGAGAACCTCTGTCCTACACTCACAGCAGGGTGGAGAACCTCTGTCTTACACTCACAGCTGGGTGGAGAACCTCTGTCCTACACACACAGCAGGGTGGAGAACCTCTGTCTTACACTCACAGCTGGATGGAGAACCTCTGTCCTACACTCACAGCTGGGTGGAGAACCTCTGTCCTACACTCACAGCAGGGTGGAGAACCTCTGTCTTACACTCACAGCAGGATGGAGAACCTCTGTCTTACACTCACAGCTGGGTGGAGAACCTCTGTCCTACACACACAGCTGGTTGCTTTTGCGATCAGGTCTGCTTGCACCTGTTTCCTGGGATCCTCATCCTATCCGTAGTAGACACTGATGAACTGATGAACTTCCTTTCATGGAGTCCTTCTGCACTGCTGCTAAAGGACGGCTGCAAAATAGCAGAGAAATGAGGGTCAGGGGTCAAGGTTCTATCATGCAGAGCCTAAGATAATTACACGCTTCATTACGCTGGTTCATTCATTTGCACGATAGTCTTCACACTCCGTCAGTTTAACTGTGAGCTCTATAGTGCAGTATAGCACATGCGTGTGAGACATTCACGCCTGTTCTGTGGAGGGTGTGCACGGACTGAGCTGTGGAAGGCGTGCAGATGTCTGCAGACGGACAGGAGACACATAAAGGGTTTGTTGTGCCAGCATATTTCCATCTTGCTCATTATCGAGTCCTCCGGGCCACCGTCAGGCCAAACAGCCTTGTTAACAGATTGATATGCAGCAAAGCAATTAGCCAGAGAGATGTGCAGGCAGTAAAATACACGACAAACACGCACTAATATACATACAATAACATTTAAAATTGAGTGACTTTTAAAAATATGTTTTCTGTCTTTACTGCGATTTGGATATTTACAATTACATTTTATGGCATTTGGCAGAGGCCCTTATCCAGAGCGACTTACATTTTTATCTCATTTTTATACAAGTGAGCAATTGAGGGTTAAGGGCCTTGCTCAGGGGCACATCAGTCATGGCCTCAGGTCTGGGAATCGAACCCACAACCCTCCGGTCACAAGACCAGTTCCCTACCACCAGGCCATGACTGCCCTGGATGTGAAATTTAATATGTGAATTAAAGTGCTGTTGACTTTACAGTAAGATAAACCAGTATAAGCTGGATGTGTGTGTGTGTGTGTGTGTGTGTGTGTGTGTGTGTGTGTGTGGTGGGGGAGGGGATACTTACACGTGTCATTATAGAGCTTTCATTCTCTGCTCTCTGATACTTTCTCCCTCAGCAGGTGTTTCTGGGCCCCTGCAATTACACCCTGAGTGGTTCCTCTCCTCTCCAGCACCGGGACTGAGGGCCCCCGAGTGGCTCATTCGCTTGCAAATGAAATTCACGGTTCTTTGAGGGCACAGGGAAAAGGGACCTAATGGGAAAAGGTGAAAAGTGTATAAACTCCTTAGGATGTTTACTCCTCTGTTTGTTAATCTGTTTTGCATATGTTTACCAAATAAGCGCATAATAATGAGCAGAAGATTAGACGGATCTTCCCCTCAGGAGGGACTTGTGGTTGAGCGGTAGCATATACCAGCTTTGGTTTGTTTATGTATTTATTTATTTGCTTGTTTGTTTATTACCTCAATCTCATTTTTCCAACATTCTAAGGCATCAGAGACATTTTTTTGGAGGTTGGTGAGGTGTTTGGAGGTCTTTGTGTGTTGGTTGCTTTAGTGTTCAGATGCTTCAAGGAGATCCCAGTTCTACATACATTCGTTACCATACCATATACTCTGGATATCAAAGTGAACTCTTTACCAAGCCTGTAAGGATGTTCCCAATATGGCTTCCACAATCGGAGGAGAAATCTATTCCATCACACATGATGCATTGTGCTGGTTTGTATAAAGGGTTGGATAGTGTCGCTCCTTAGGTTAATAATATATCAGCGTAGGTCTCACAAAGATGAAATGTAACGTGGCGCAAACTGCCGTGATTTTAGTCTAATTCTCGGAATGGCCTTTAAAAAACCGCACATGGGGCAGGAGTATGAACATATATCAGCCTACAGGTGGCTGGGTGACGGATGATGATAGCTCTCGCAGACAGCGCGTGACTAGGAGGCTTGAGAGCGGTTACGCTTGTCCGCAGGTGGCCGCTAGGTGGCAGCAGAGCGCTCCGCTGTGCGCGCTGGACACGCATCAGTATTCACCGGCTGTCCGTGGAATCAAAGTCGCTCATTCACACCCAGTCTTGTAGACAGGCTCAGAAGCAAACCAGTACAACAAAGACAGACTGTAGACTGGTATAACGCTGCTCTCTAAGACAACACTTATTTAGTCTCGTTCCACAAAAGCCATTGAGTAGATTCTATGTTTCTCCCTCAAAATGACAAAGCCAGAAGATTTTTTGGCAACTTATTTAGTAGTGTCTTGTGACACTACAGCCAATACAGTAACTTATGCAGGAACCTGCACATGATTTTACTTAATGGATGTTACAAAAAGCAAAAATAAAAGTGAAACAACCGGGACCCTGTAGTTATAGTATAGCTTATAGTATCTGATTGTTGACAGTGTGTGTGTGTGCACACACACACACACATACGAATGTGTGATCTATTTCTTACTTATGCGTCATCTCAGGAATGAATAAATAACCATTAAGGCTAATTACCTAATCACTCTAAACTCCCAATCTCTTAATGATCTGATTTCAGCCTGCTGGGTTTGTGCTGTAGTGCTGAGTAAGCTATGAGCGCTTATGGTTATAGCAAAGATTATTACAGCAGCCACTCAAGATGTTGTCCATTACAGCCACTCCATGATAAACAACATTGGACATTTACGCAAAAACATGCCTTGTGACTGTATACTGCTGTCTTATTGTATTCAACAGTATAATTATGAGCAGAATAAGGACTGTCAGGTAACTGCTTGAGTGATCACCTGAGCCCCCAGGCAGTACACAGCTGAAGCATGTGTGTACAGTGGTGAACTTGCACTACGTGTCAGCCTTACTCGTGGACTGCACTACGCAGTTGTTATAAAGTTATTATTTTCTGCAATGATGATGCTATAGTTTTATGTGAAAAATATCTTTCTCTCTAATTGGTTTAACCTGGCTTTTTACACAATCTTAGAAATGAGCCACTGGCACTCACTGAGTGTTATTAAATAGCACTTTCTCGCTTGTGGTCAGAAAAGCCATATAAACTTTATAGTAAAACTGCAAATTGGTGACATGCTCATAGTGTCATTGGACATTGGACTGTGGCACACACACACACACACACACACACACACACACACACACACACACACACACACACACACACACACACACACACACACACACACAGTTGTCCTTAGGCTTGACAGTAGACGTCAGACGTCGTAAGCTCCCTGGGTTTTGGTGTGCGGGGTGTCTTAGGGGCCTTCCGTTCCCTAAGGAGCCCTGCTATTGGTCGGGGACAGATTGGGGAAGCCTGCATGGATTGGCTGCTGGTGTTTCAAGGAGGGGCAGGTCTGCTGGCTCCTGTCCTTGGTCACGGCTGCAGGCAGCATCTCCTTTGGCACCGCTTCTGAGAAGAGGAAGTGTCAGGTAGAGATGGGGAGAGAAAGGAGGGAGAGAAAGAAGAGAGAGAGAGAGAGAGAGAGAGAGAGAGAGAGAGAGAGAGAGAGAGAGAGAGAGAGAGAGAGAGAGAGAAGGCATGGCATGTACTCTAAGGTCCTGACTGCCCCTAAGGCACCTATTGCATGGGAGATATGCAATAGGTGCATATGCCTATAGCTGCAGGTGGAGCTTTATGTTTGCAGAGCAGGGTCACTGCTGAGGTGACCGCCATCCAATCCACCTCCTCCACCTCCTCCTGCGAGACTGTCCTGTGAGTGTCTCCTCCTGGGAGACTGTCCTGTGAGTCTCCTCCTGTGAGAGTTTCCTCCTGTGAGACTCTCCTCCTGCGAGACTGTCCTGTGAGACTCTCCTCCTGCGAGACTCTCCTCCTGTGAGACTCTCCTCCTGCGAGACTCTCCTCCTGTGAAACTCCTCCTGCGAGACTCTCCTCCTGTGAGACTCTCCTCCTGTGAGACTGTCCTGTGAGAGTCTCCTCCTGTGAGACTCTCCTCCTTTGAGACTCTCCTCCTGCGAGACTCTCCTCCTGTGAGACTCTCCTCCTGCGAGACTCTCCTCCTGTGAAACTCTCCTCCTGCTAGACTCTCCTCCTGCGAGACTCTCCTCCTGTGAGACTCTCCTCCTGCGAGACTCTCCTCCTGTGAGACTCTCCTCCTGTGAGACTGTCCTGTGAGAGTCTCCTCCTGCGAGACTCTCCTCCTGTGAGACTTTCCTCCTGTGAGACTCTGCTCCAGTGAGACTCTCCTCCTGTGAGACTCTCCTCCTGAGAGACTCTCCTCCTGCGAGACTCTCCTCCTGTGAGACTCTCCTCCTGTGAGACTCTCCTCCTGTGAGACTGTCCTGCGAGACTCACAGGAGCATTTGTGGAAGCACCACAATAACAGGCTCTAACCACTTTCCGTTTGGCATACACCATTAGGGTTTGGCATACACCATTAGGGTTTGGCATACACCATTAGGGTTTCTCATCTGCAGTCTGGATCGACGGCAATTTAACCAGACTGAGAAAATAGCCACTAGCACTCACTGTAGAGGTGTGTTAGATCCCAAAATCAACCGGGATGATGTTTCTGTTGTCTGCATCTCTGGGGTTGATTTTTACCTCATTGTCCCTGACCTTACGACACATGCCAGCCAATCGAATGTCTGCATGGACGATTGTGGAACATCAATATGAGGTCAGTGACCCCTGTCAAGCATGGGACACTTCTGTGTGTTAGTCATTTACATTACCAATGAGGAGATCCATGTCTCTGACCCTCCAGATAGGTGAGGTGTGCAGTGGATAATAGACCTCCCTGTAGAAGCAGAATGGGAGGGAGGTTGTTAGGTGAACAACCATCCTAGGTTACCATCTGCAATGGTTAACACCACTGACACTACTACACACCGTGTGTGTGTGTGTGTGTGTGTGTGTGTGTGTGTGTGTGTGAGAGAGAGAGAAGAACTGCACACTGGCCGGCATCACATTCAGAGCGAGAGCATTCCAGTGCAGTCTGGCTTGCGGCGCTAAAACCCTTCTGCTTATCTCCACTACGAACTCTCACGCCCCTAAAGTTCAGCGTTGGTCTTCTGAAATACCACCAGAACAAAATGGCATTCGCTAATGTAGAAACACTTAGGTAATAGCTGATGGCATAACATAAAAATTTTACTGTCATTCTCACTCCTACACACACACACACACCAAAAAAAGTCTGAAAATTGATAAAGCTCCAACGCTGGCGGTCAGAGACACTCCTGGACAATTACTTATTGTCCATTCAACCTGAACCCCGCAGTCGTGATAACCAGAGCGGCTGCTTTTTACCGAGGTGTCAGAGCAATTACAGGAAGGCAGTTCGCTTACAAAACGCCCTGAGCAGCGGTCGAGCAGAGTGGAGTCCCGTAGCCTAATCATTTTACATTATTACAAATAACTGACAAGGAGTTTAAGGCATGAGAAAGAAAAAAAAAAAAAACGGAGGGAAAAAAATCCCTGCAGAGTTCTTGATGAGAGAAAAGAGGCTTTGGGTTCGACCAACGCTGCTGTAGTCTTGACATGAGCTGGATTTTGCTGTGGACTACTCTGGTGTTAAAGAGAGATGTTCCCCTGGAATACAGAACATCTCCATTCTCAACCTGTCAGCCGTACACGTCCAGCAGATTTACACTGCTGTGGTTCCACTGTGTCGTCTTTTGAACCATAACCATGTGTAGTAGCTTGAACCATAAACCATGTGTAGTAGCTTGAACCATAACCATGTGTAGTAGCTTGAACCATAACTATGTGTAGTAGCTTGAACCATAACCATGTGTAGTAACTTGAACCATAAACCATGTGTAGTAACTTGAACCATAAACCATGTGTAGTAGCTTGAACCATAACCATGTGTAGTAGCTTGAACCATAACCATGTGTAGTAGCTTGAACCATAACCATGTGTAGTAGCTTGAACCATAACCATGTGTAGTAGCTTGAACCATAAACCATGTGTAGTAGCTTGAACCATAACCATGTGTAGTAGCTTGAACCATAACCATGTGTAGTAGCTTGAGCACTAGAACAGCTCAGCAAGTGTGAGACATACACACCGCCTTGCCAATACATATTTTGCAGAGATATTCATATTCATTGATTTAGCTTTTCTCAAATTACTTATGTGTTTGCTGGGAAATCTTGGAAGATTAAGGCCTTGAGGAGATGAATAATCCATTATGTTGTGATGTCTCTGTCCTCAATCTGAGTTCCTTCTGCACTCCTACAATGAGAATGTAATATCTGGGTGAAGATGATATCTGAACAGGGTTATTGTGTTCAGTTCACACCATAATCTCCCACTCTACATGACAACATCATAATCAAAATTATTATTAGTTTTTTTTTCTATATTATGTGAATGGTAAATATAATACATAGTAATACATATGTGCAGAAGACTACATAATCTCCACAAAGGTATTCAAAATTGCATGTGTCATGTTACGCTGTGACGTTTATGTTGAACACCCAAAAGAGCGAGATGCAAGGTGTCGAGAGCCTTCCGGGCCTAACGTGAGAATCAGCCCGTGTTTTTCTTTTTTGTCTTTGCGTGTCTCACAGGTGCCGCGGTCTGTCACGTCTCAGCGTGCGCATCTGCTGGGGAGACCAGGTACAAAAGCATGGCCTGACAAGCGGACACGTGTCCTGGAGCTCACGTCAGACCTCCGCTCTGTCATTTGCCTGGGGGGGGGGCTGCAGCGAGTGCTCACGTTCTTGGCAGGAGGGACTGCTCGCCGAGTCCTTCGCAGAGTCCTTCACCGAGTGACGTGCGCAGTCTCACCACCGTTATCCAAGTGAACTGACAATTGGCAGTGCTGTGTGGCTGGTAGATGGGAGATACAGGGGTGGTACACGTGGTTTGGGCTGGTAGATGGGAGATACTGGGGTGGCACACGTGGTTTGGGCTGGTAGATGAGAGATACTGGGGTGGTACACGTGGTTTGGGCTGGTAGATGGGAGATACTGGGGTGGCACACGTGGTTTGGGCTGGTAGATGGGAGATACTGGGGTGGCACACGTGGTTTGGGCTGGTAGATGGGAGGTACTGGGGTGGCACACGTGGTTTGGGCTGGTAGATGGGAGGTACTGGGGTGGCACACGTGGTTTGGGTTGAATGATGCAAAGAGTCAGGGCAGCGACGTGTCTTGGCGCTGTACACCAAGATTGTGATTTGAAATGGTACTGTGATGTGTTTCGACCTGTGCACTTTAATTTAAAAATACATTCATCTGTATCAGATTAACCATTAAAATGTGTGTGTGGTTGGGTGGGAGTGTGTAAGTGTGTGTATGTGTGTGTGTGTGTGTATTTGTGTGAGAAAGTGACAGAGAGAAAGAGAGAGAGAGAGAGAGAGAGTGTGTGACAGAGAATGTGAGAGAGAGAGAGAGAGAGAGGGAGAGATAGAGAGAAAGAGAGGGAGAGACAGAGGGAGAGAGAGGGATAGATAGAGGGAGAAAGAGAGAAAGAGGGAGAGAGGGGGATAGATAGAGGGAGAAAGAGAGAGAGACAGAGGGAGACATATATCCACTACTGTGTACTTTTTCAGACCTCTTTTAGAAGAGAATATCAAGTGTTTTTTGTTTTGTTTTTGCGCATGGTAAAGCCAATCTTATGACAGGGCCATTTATACGTCATATTCACTACAAAACTCATAGCCCACAAGTCTCATTGACTATAATGTGTGATAACTGCAGTGAAACCAACCCCTGAAGCTGGGTGGGTTCACCAATGAGACGAAATAAAAGTTCAGTTCTATCAGTGGCCCTTGTGTTGTGAGGGCTTTTAGTCAAACAGAGCGGCATTTGTGATCTATCAACATCAATATTCAGTGTTCCCATAGTAATGAGAAAACGTGCTCTTTGCAACTCAAATGAGCAAACCACAGATACCATCCTGCTACCCCACTGTGTCACCTTCCTTTATTATCATACAAACATTATGTATCGAGGCTTTAATTAAACTAGATTTGTTCACATCCTAGAGTAAACAGCTTTTATGTTACCAGATTATATGTAATGGTGTCAGAGCTAACGGAGGCTGTAAAAGCCTGATCAAAATGAACTGGTCCAAATAATAAAGAATCATGGGTGGACTCTGAGCTCACGTGCTAGAGGAGGATCTACTTAACACATGACTAAGCACACGGTGGCCGTGCATGTCTTTAATTGCTTGGTGGCAATTACAGGCCTTTGTCGAGCTCATCGTGCATGATTCCTTTTGATTCCTGGCATATACAACCGGTTCTGATCATCACCGTTACATCTGAAGCACCACAAGCTGTTTCCTCCCACCAGCTGGTCCCTGTGCCGTTCCTGTTCGCCAGGCGGGGGAGAGGGGCCGTGTTCCATGTGGAACGGGCTCTCGTTTCCAGGAGATTCAGCGCGGCCGTAATGATGTTAGTTTTAAGCTAGAGCTATATCCATGCTAACGCGGAGCAGTCAAATTTGAGCAAATTTGGGGATGCGTATTCAAACCAGTCGAGTAATTGTGCACAGTAGTATCCAACAGCACAGGGATTTACTCTCCTCTCCTCCATCAGCCAGACGAGGACGGGGTTTACGTTTTGGCTTGTGTTAAAGTTTCATTCTTTTGCTTTTGTAGTTTTTCTTGCCGCTGTCGTCTTATACTTGCTAATGTGAGTCTGGACCTGGGTTTCTATGAAGCAGCTTTGTGACAGACTCTATCCTAAAATGATCTATAGGAATAAGTTTATGTGAAATACCTGCTGCTATTCTGTGCTGTTTTTGGTTTCAATGGAGTTTGATGAAACCGTTTGGACTGGATAACTAATTGCAGAGTTTTGCTGTTTTTTTTCCTCAGGTGCCCTTTATAGTAACTGCAGTAATTATTAAACATTGTACAGGTGTCTGCTACAAGGACAGATGCTGTTAGATCCCATCCAAGATAAACGCCGCCTGGGAGAAGGTTAATGGAAACCAATGAACTGTAATACTTGTGCCATTATGTACTGAAACGTCTTTTTCCCTCAAAGTAAGATCACAGCGGGATAGAGTTGCAGTTAAGGTATGCATGTCCTTGAGGTTTTGTGACGTGTTTCATCGTTACAAGGAGGAAAACGTCCTGCAAGCAGCAGACTGAGACATTCAGGATTATGGTTGGGATTAGGATTAAGATTAGGGTCGGGATTAGGGTTAAGATCAGGGTTAGTCACGAATGAAGGAATGCACTATTGAGGTCAACACAGAAATGATGGCTTTGTGTGGCTGTTCTTCTGACTTGGTTTATCAAGGGTATAAAGGACAACCTGGGCTTCATACAAAAGTGCCAAACGCAACAGTAATGAGTCACAGGTGTGTGTTAACTGGCAGCAGGTGTTAGGGCAGAAGCGAAGGCCCAGGCAGGCTTGGCCAAACAGCAGGTGAGAACCAGGTGTGAAGTCTCTCCAGGTGGAGACATACCAGCAACCTGTTGGACAAAAACACTGCAGCTGGAAGGTCACCCAAGAAGGTGCCAGACCTCCGGGCCCGGCGAAGGTCTCCCTAATTTACCCTGGAGCTACTGAAGTGGTTCCAGAAGTAAAAAAAACAACTTTTTTTCAATGTATTGAACAATTGTCCAATTTTTTTCCTCTTTCTTCGTTTACAAGGTGAACTGTAGATGAGTGTGTGAGAGAAAAACATCTCCTTTATATGTTCTGAAACACCTCTAAAAAACCATTTTAATTAAGTAATGCCTTCCACACGTTTCCACTGTATTGGACCTTTCATTGCTTGCACATCGGGCCTTTACGTGTGCCAGGACCTGATGTAAATGAGTCAGTGGAGGGTTTCACTCTCTCACAGCAGTAAAGTGTTTATTGCTTAGTTACACTGTAAACGTAATGCTCAGCTTTAACGTTGGAAATATCCAGCTTTAAAACTGCTACTTCCATCTCCTACCCTGGTACACTGGAATAAAAAACTAGACTCACTTGTTACTTACATTACAAATGCAAACCTTTAGCCTACCCTCATTATAGCTGAATTTATAAATGTACAGGTTTTTTTTTTTTTTATCCCATCTGTTGTCATAGTCATTTTGTTAGCTCCCTGTGTCCTGTTCCTCACCGATCAGTTTCAGACCACGCGGCCACAGCTGGCCAGATGTTTTTTTGATGGACAATTCTCAACACGCAGCGGCGATGCCAGCATGGTGGCGTAAGCTGGCCAAGCACAGCGATGCCGAGGTTTTTATGAGGTGCAGAACACTCACGCCGCCCAAAAATACCCAGCCGCCAGCAGCCCGTGCGGCCAGGAGACGTCCAGGGACGCGACGCTACTGGAAGGCTATTTCAGACCACGGCGGAGCGAGAGGCGAGCTGTAAAGTGCAACCTGCACGGCACATCCGGAACAAGGCGCTGTAATAATGGCCCCCGCGTCGGAGGCCTGTGGTTTGTGGCAGAGAAACACCTCCCACCCAAGTGAGCGTGTGCTAAAAACGCAGCCTGAGACCACACGGGTGGGGACACGGCGGTGGAGGAAGAGGAGGGTGTGATGCAGACGTCAGTAACTGGGCTAGTTAAAAAAACAATACTAGTGAGGCTAGAGGGACCTTGGTTACATGGCGCTGTATATTGGCATGCAAATAAGGGTTGGATATAGAATTATTAGAGCTTGGTGTTAGTATTGTAGAATCTTATCCCAGTCGATGGAAATAATCGCATACGTTTTGCTAGAGAAAGGACTGATAAATAAATGACGTGTAAACCGACTGCACTTAGTTTAATGAATTTCCCACTTCAGAGAAGTTTATTTTGTCTTTATTACTTTTCGGTACTGTTTGGAGCCCCTGATGACAACAGAAATTAAACTTAGACAGGAATGTTGTTTGACAGGAACGAAATGTGTTCTTGTGTAACATTTTTAAATCCTAGTCCTCATGTGAGGACACGCCTTCCCTGTAAGGGACCCTGCAGATCTACAACAGACTTATCCAAGAGTTTAAAGAGTCAAACATCTACACGGATGGCATTTAGCACAACTCCAACTTCAACTCCAGTACTGGCTTAAAAGAAATGTGATAAAACATGGTGCACAGGCAAAACACCTAATTGTGCATATGCTTATGTTACAGACATATGTTAACTGCTGTGGTGATAAATGTGTCTTATCTAAGGCATGTGTCAATAAGCACCCGCGACGATCTTTGCTTCTGTATACGTGTGTGTGCCAGCATGTCTGCTTAGAGACACAGGTGGTATAAGCAGAAAATAACCGGTACCCATCCTCCAACGTGGTCTGTGCTGCCTGCCTCACATAGTGCCACGGTCACATTTGGAGTCTTGAAGAGAGTGGGAAGAATATGGCAAAAAATGACATGAACGATAGAGCAGATGACAGATGACTCATAGTTACTACAACTACTGTATATGTAAATGAAGTATCTGCATTGTATGAGTCATACGTGTGTGTGTGTGTGTGTGTGTGTGTGTTATTATGGTCCAGGTCCCATTTCTCTGTTACAGGGGTCCCAGCTCAAACCTTACAACAGAACATTTCAATACTCAAGTGACAATAGTAAAGAGTAATTTAGACGAAGACACCTGCAATGAACTACAACAGCCATGATCCTCACCAGCGTGGTGGTGATACGGTCCATCAGCCTTTTAGCCATTTCAATAAAACATCCATTCATAAAAGGAAAAATTACATACGGAAACAAGCCAAACATGTCCAGTCCGGCGCTGCTGTGCACTGGTTCCCTAAAAATTCCGCTCTATATCTTCGGAGCCTTAATAAGTGTCACACTCTCCCCCGACGATACTGTGGTTCCCATGGCGCTGCGGTGCCATGTGACTTTGCTCTTTCAGTTTAGTCTCCGCCCATTCGCACGTTTCGTATGTTCCTTGTTCATCGTTATTCGAACCTGCTTCTCAGTTTGCTGAATTCAACTTTTAGATCTGTTTGTTTCCTGTGCCTACTTGCCATTACAATGAGTTTTCCGGAATGATGGTGTCTGACTGAAGTATTTAAACCACATCTAGACAACTAAAACAACAGCAAAAGGAATTAATTTAACTACACGCCTGATTTGTTTAATGTTCCCATTAATGCTTTCCAAAGTGTATTATAATGTATCAGTTAATGTTTATCATTTGAAATCAGTTTGACAAAAAAACTAAACAAAACATGCAAGGCTACAAGTCAAATGACAAATGTGCCTTTGTGACCAGATGCAAACACAATGGTGGTGTCAGGGGAGCCGGTCCGAAACACACACACACATACTGAGGCAGGAACGGCATCATTTAACCTGCAGTTTCATAATAAATGCATGGCGCTGGAATACAAGTGGTGCTCTCTGGATGAACGTTTTAGGTCAGTCAGCTGAGAAAGAAGCGGACTAAGTCCAACCTTCAGAGCACCATTAGCAGTGCTTTTGTTCAGCCATTCGAAATTATTTATATGTAGTACTTCATAACCAATCAGTCCAGAGTATTACGCCCAGGTCAACATCCTCTATCAGCACATATAGATAACACTCATGTAACCGCTACTGCCGCCATAGCCGTGGAAAACAAAGATGGAAAACACAGCTAATTTTCATCCTTAAGTTATTAAAATGGCTCAGTCTAAAATATTACACAAATGACTTTCAGAGAAAAATTGCTCCCACGTTGTTTTATTGGTTGCAGATTTGTTTTCTTTTTTTTTCATACAGTTTTTATGAATGTGTGCGGTAAAACTCCAGCCTCATCTATATTCCCCATATGGCGTTTGTTCCAGTGAAACTGCGTTTTAAAGCTCCAAGAAGCTGCAGCCTGACTGGAATGAGAACCGGGGCCCTCTCAGGAGCCCAGACCCTGCAGTGGCCACATCTGACCTCCCCCGCATAGGGCGTGGAATGGTTTAGACCGAAATAAGCACGTGCACATGTGTGTACATGTTCTGCCCATATCATAACCAATTGGGACTGTACCATAAAAAAGCCGTCTGCGGGAGATGAGGTTGGCAAGGCGGCTGAGTTCACCAGCCGCTGGGAGTCTTTGTGGTGCTTTGCATAACCTCTGCAGGTGTCTTGTGTGATGCATGTGACAGGCCCCTTAGAAGCCCAGGTATAGGAAGTGTCATTATAAATAATGAGGCATTCGTAATGAAGCTCTTAAGTATCTAAGCATCTCTTAATTTACTGCTCTGCATTTGTCATAGTCACTACACAAATTAAAGCCAACAATGTATCAAACTGCAGAGACGGCAGTGGAGTTAACGAAGTATTTCTTATTACTTCCTGTGCTAGGGAGCACAAGACTGTCGTAGTTTAGCAGGGTCCATCGAAAAGCTCCTCGTCGAAAAGCGTAGGTCGCGTAATCTAGAGTTTCGTACGACATCTACTTCAATTAAAACTCACATTAATTACTCAGCCTTCCATCGTTTGGGCTGTCAGCATCGTGGCGAGAGGCTCCATGAATGGCTTGTCCCAAACAATTAAGTCAATAAAAATGAACTTAATTTAATTAAGCAAAACGATGCCTCATATGTAGGGGAGTTTGTTGTAATTAAGGAGCTCCACCACGTAGAGGTTACGGTTCCGTGTCCTCTCTGGGCTGGCGGACTGTGCTGGAGAAACCCAGCAGGTCAGTTGTCACTTAGACAGATCTGGGCAGAGTGACATGGTCTGGCATCTCCGTGTGCCAGCTTCAATCCAGAGGGGTGAGATTAGACAGACGGCACTGGTGATGAAGCACATCCCTAATCAGACCACCGCCTCAGGACCATCTGTCTTTCTCCGTGAACTGTATGGGTGCCCTGGCAGCCCCCATCAGAAGTCATCAGAACAGGCTTCTGATCACATGATCACTGGTCATGCGCTTAGATATGACTTGTCCAAAGATCAAATGGTGATGGACAGGAGGAGCAGGAAGATGTCTCGTCAGTTAATGATGAGACACAAGGACGTCTCAATTTAGCTTGAACGTTCCATTTGATTCTCTCTACGACATTACGTGGAGGCGATTATACTTGCTACCAGAGTCAAGGTTAACATTTATGTTAATAAAGCCAGCATTATTAATATTCTCAACGAATGACCTTGGAATCAACCAAAATGGAAGATGAATGTAGAAATCATGAATTTAGAAGTCAGTAGTAAGCACGTTGGGCAATTCGAGCAATTATTTTAAACAAATACACAGATATTGTGTGAAAGGAGTGTACTTAAGTGTACTTACAAGGAGTGTTAACCTTGTAAATCCTGTAAAGCTGCTTTGTGACAACTTGAGTTGTTAAAAGCACTATACAAATAAACTTTGATTTTATTTGATTTGATTTGATACTAGAGTGTGTAGTCTTTGGCAAGAAAATAAAGCACCTGTGATTCTCCACTGAGTACATTTCTTCCCTAGTATTTACCATGAACTGTTCACACGTGCACCTGCCTTGCTATTTCTGTAAAACGAAACCACCAGGTGTCAGTGGAAGATGCTGACTACTTTCGACTTTTTGTTTTTTCACTGTTTCTAAGGCAGTTATTGTTATTTTCTGATAATTCCAGATGTGTGTCTTCTTCCCAACGCTAGCAACGTTAGCTCACTTAAAGTCTCCACTGATTTGTATCAAGCAGGGTATACAACAATGTGGGCTACATTAGTATCTTTATAGCTTAAAAAAAGATTATTGGATTAAATAGGCCCATTTTTAATAAGCTCTCTTGTGCCATTATTATATTGGTAAAAAGCATTCATTTTTTGCAATATATATATATGAAAGACTTTTAAAAAATGGTTTCTTTGTTTTGGCAACAAAATGTAACAGTGTAATGTAACATAATGTAACACAGCGTAACACAATGTGGAACACTAAGAATGTGCTGTAATTGCGGTAAACATTTCGTTTTGGCTTTTGCTGTGTGAAACCTGATGATGAAGCGTAACCTACAAAGGCATCGTGGGAGCTATCGGAACTCTGGGCTCTTTGACATAATAGTTAAAGTTCTATTTTGCTTTTCTGTTCTTTTCTTTCTCCAACTCCTGCCCTGTTAAGTAGTTGCCAGGCAACAAGAGAACAATTTTAAGGAGTCAAGCTGTTATAGCTTAACATGTAGGTGTGGTGAGCCGTCGGGAAGACCACCAGAGGTCCTTTGTTTTCTATCATTCTGGTAAGCATTATATTTGACTCGTGTCCATTTCCCGCCATATACGGAACTGACAGCTGGTTTAGGGCACATACATCAACACCCGCCTATTGGTCCAGGTGACAGCAGGTACATGGACCACATGGAGATATTCTGCCTGACAACAGGAGACAACACTACATGAAGAGGCTAGCTTCACTGAGAGGTTAGCTTCACTGTGAGGTTAGCTTCACTGAGAGGTTAGCTTCACTGAGAGGTTAGCTTCACTGAGGTTAGCTTCACTGAGAGGTTAGCTTCACTGAGGTTAGCTTCACTGAGAGGTTAGCTTCACTGAGAGGCTAGCTTCACTGTGAGGTTAGCTTCACTGAGAGGTTAGCTTCACTGAGGTTAGCTTCACTGAGAGGTTAGCTTCACTGAGAGGCTAGCTTCACTGTGAGGTTAGCTTCACTGTGAGGTTAGCTTCACTGTGAGGTTAGCTTCACTGTGAGGTTAGCTTCACTGAGGTTAGCTTCACTGAGAGGTTAGCTTCACTGAGAGGCTAGCTTCACTGAGGTTAGCTTCACTGAGAGGCTAGCTTCACTGAGAGGTTAGCTTCACTGAGGTTAGCTTCACTGAGAGGCTAGCTTCACTGTGAGGTTAGCTTCACTGAGAGGTTTGTCAGTTATAAGCATAAACAAAATATTTGATGGACATTGTCCACGTTTCCACCTGAAAGCTCTTTGGCTGTTTTGAACATGCTGCTTCTGGACTCTGGAGGTTGATGTTAGACCTCTGTTGGGTGGCAGACCTAGAAGCCAAACACCTGTGTTTAGTTCTGTTTGTGTGAGTGTGCATGCCTGAAGGTTATGTATGACTGAGAGATAACAAGAAAGGTGGAGAGAGGGAGAAAAAGAGTAAGAGAGAGAGGTGAGAGGGAGAGAAAGAGAGAAGGGAGAAAAGAAGAGCTGAAAGAAAATTTCTCATTTAGATGTATATGTATTGTATGACTTTTACAAAGCTTTTTCCATGGTAGGAGCGGAGAATAAGACAGGGCGGAGAAAAGAATGAGACATACAGCGAAGGAAACAAAAGAGATAGTTCTAAAGGTAGCAAAAACTCAGCATGACCTACACAAATCAGTCATGTTGCTGTCCTAGCCTCAAACACAAACACAGACGTCCACATATGGGGTTAATATGCCAAAATAATTTGAATTCTTGGTAAATGAACAAAAATCCAGATTTTTTTTTACTGTGAATATGCAACTGAGACTTTTATTATGAAGGTTGAAGTTAGTTTTTGTAGTTTGTTTGCCTCCACAGAGCAGGAACCGTGGAGTCCTCGGTCAGGGTCCAAGGTGCGGAAGAATGCTCTGCTGCAGGCTCCTCAGGCGGCCATGAAGTTCCAGAGAAGAGTTCACTCGTGGGTCAAACACGAGCAGGGTATCTGGGGGCATGTGAGGGCAGTAATTAACAAACCGATGATCGTAAGTGGGAAAGGGGTGGTGAGCTGTGACATTCCAACCAGGACATGGCATCTGGTGCTCTGAAAGATGAGAGTCATGGTGGTCCATGGTGGACCTTGCTATGGTGGAAGATAGATTTTTGCTTTATTAAACAACATTAAAATTAAACAATGCAAAACCCTCCTGAGTTGTGACTGAGAGCAAGATGGAGATCACAGGACTGAACACTATAAATACGAGACAAGTGGACAATTTTTGTCCACTTTATGATACCATACAAGATTATGGTCCATTATCAAAATGTCAAAACAAGTGCAACTGTATAACAGCAGCTAGAAAATGTCCAGCTGGTTGTACATGAAGGAACTAAAATGATGAGGTTTTGTAAGCCCTTTGTCAAAATTGCAGTTTTCTTAATTACAGTTTTGGCGCTGACTACATCATTTGAGTAACAGTGTTGTAAAAAAAAAAGATGGGAAACATTGTTTTATAGAAAATGTGGGTGGGGTATTCTGTGCATTTCGTTGGTTTCAGGTTCTGGGACATTTTAGATGTGTTCATGCGGTTAAAACTGACCTTGAGAACAGATGGCAATTCCAACATCCTTTTCTATGAGTCTCTCTCTCTCTCTCTCTCTCTCTCTCTCTCTCTCTCTCTCTCTCTCTCTTTCACACGCCTTCTTCCTCACTCTGTCTCTCTCAAAGCAATTAGTAGCAAACCCAGAGAGTGCTTGAGGGAGGCATTAGCATGTATAATACATGGCCCAGAGGCAGATCACTCCATATTTCATCTCCTTTATTGGGGTATCGCTCGTGCAAGCGCAAAAACCAACTTCTACTGTCCGAGTCAAATCACACGCCTGGATCTAGTCTGTGAGGCAAGTCTTCAGTGCACGGCTGTCAGCATGAAGAAGAGCCATAACCTTCAGTAAACATCGCAGACAGTGACGCTCCAACCACTTTGCATGCAGAGCGCGTCCCAATAAAACGCCTTTAAACATATCAAACGTTTTCTCACCTCTCCGACTTCCAGATACGATCTTATAATCTCAGTGAGCTGACGTAAAGATTTACATTTATGTCAGCCGCTCTCATTCAGACCAACTTACACAAGTATCTCAGGTGTCTATTAAAAGTATCCTTAGCATGCACAAATGGGTCCAAAACAAACCTTTGTACAGATAGAGTGTCCAATGCTGAGACTAGAATGAAAGCTACAACGTAATATTGCAGAACAAACAGAACAGGTCATGTGCAAAAATAAAATCTTGTACATGAACAAAATATACAAAATCTTCGAACAACAGCCAATGTTACGTTGAGCTTTCGTGCGTTCTTGGACGAAGTGATCGGTGGGCTTTCAAAACAATGTGTTCCCTGTGAGGAGCAGCAGGTCCGGCGATGCGTAACGTTTCAGGACTCAGATATGGGTGACGGTCTGCCGTCGATGGCGAGCTAACGACAGTCTTACCTTCTTATACTGGACGAGCATTTTTCGGTGGTTCACATTTAAAGACCTCACTCCCCTGACTCCTTCTCCCGCAGTATGCCCATTACATCTGGCTTTAGCGTAATGGAAGTCAGCAGGTTCAGCAGCAGGCATTAATTTATCTTATTTACTTCCCGTTTTCCTGGACTTCGACAAATATGGAGAGAAAGCCATAATTGCTTTTAAATCAGAATAATTCCTAACACAATAAGCCCTTGACCCCACTACCTGCATGAAGCTCAGACTGTGGGCCTTATTACAATGTAATGTAGGGGAAGAATGACTCGTTTTCTAAAGCGCTGTAATTCGACAACACAGTCGGTTCGAACCAGGCCAACGGCGGCCCTGGAGGGGGGAGTGTATTGACTGGGTGTAATAAAATGCTTCTCATTAACACTCTGTCAAATCCTGCCGCAATTCTTCAGGAGGTTCAGGACACCTGACTCTCCAGCAGTGTCGATCAACCGAGGTTGAACTCTCCTTGGCCGGGTTTTCCAAATGGAGGTGTAAATGTCATGGGAAGAAGACAGAATGAATATCATTCTGAACATGGAAAACAGACAAACAACACTGTCATGCTCACATGATTAGATGGTTACCTCAGACAGCGTGCTGTGGGATCTTTCAGATTTTTCTTCCTTATTACAAAACACACAAACAGACTGAAGTTGCCCGGCTAATATAAACACCAACATTAATAATGAGAAGAAGAATATATATATATGATGATACAATAACTAAGTAACCCACATAGGGAGTCACTGCATACAAACCAATTCTGGCCTTGATCACAGCAATTTTGCTATGATGACTATGCTTGAAATTGCAATGAGAGATTTGCTGTTTAAAGAGCCGTTTAAAAAGATAAAAATAACATTCCAATTGAAAGAAATCTAAATAAAACATGGATGATTTAGCCTTGCAGTTTCCTTGTTTAAAATGGTGATTTCAGGTGTTGTCCTGTTCGCGAGAATAATCTGTGGTCATATTTTTTTGTCTCCTCCTAATGTTTATCTCTCTATGTTTCTCCCTAATCTGTACGGCGGCACCCTGAAGTGTGGCCACTCCAGGGTTCTCGGTGCTTTACACCGGGGTCCTGGGGAAACTGAATTTCCCATTCGTGGGATCAATAAAGGTTATCTTATCTTATCTTATCTTATCTTATCCTTCATAGCTTATCCTATCAAACTTTTAGAGGGAACCGATTTGTGGAGCATTGCTTCAGCATCGAAAAAGCAAAAACAAAGAAATGGTGTTCTTTGTTCTTCCATCTCTGATGGTGGCGTTTGAGTTGATACGTGGAACGCCTCAGTCCTCTGCGATTCTGCTAGCTTTGATTCACTTGATTACATTATTTTTTTTAGTAAGATTGTCTGCTCAGTTTCAAAAGCCACCGTTCCCTCATGGTGTATCCACAGGTTCTCCACTGACCTTCTCCCGCAGAGAAGAATCCATCCCGCTCCTCCTCGCTCCTCTTCACGTAAAGAACGTGGCCGCTGACAGCGGCGTGGAGCACGACAGACAAGCCCAGCAGAGAGACGCAGAGGTGAGGGTCACAGACATGAGAAGGTGTCTCTGTAGGGGGGCTGTGGAGAAACAGAGACGAATATCTTTAGAAAGGTTTGGATGGCTCCCCTCCCACAAGTCATCTCACAGAACACCTGCACTAGGTAATCAACAACAGAACAAAGGATGACATATATGTGTTTGTGTGTGTGTGTGTGTGTGTACTCAAGCAAAAGGCAATAAAGGGCAAAAGGAAATACAGTCCAGAATATAATAAATAAATGATCAGACGCATAAAACATCAGCATAGATCATCACAATAAGAAACTGTATGCTTAACGGTCAGGAAAACACACAGAACGCTGGTTCACCAACAGCAGCGTGCAGCCCTGTACCAGCTCCAATACGAGTGGTGCAGAAAAACGCATTCACTCTCTTTAAAACACAGGATCATTGAACAGCACTACACCACATGGTGTATCGTCTCATACACAACTGCATAAGATGGTGCAGGTCTTTGGTCCTGTGCTATGTGCTTTCTTCATGTTATAATGTGTTATAGCTCTTTTTGAGACACAAAACATGAAATCATCAACCAATTTAAGATACCCTTAAATATTTTAGATGAAAATATGTAGTAATCTGTAGTAATATTTTATTCTATCCCCCTAAGCCACACCATTATGGCATACATATACTGGCCGCTGGCTTATTATATGTGTTTTATATGTATACAGCTTCAAACCGTACAGACTGTAACACATTTGTTGGCATTTAAAGTTTGTCAGCATCTCCACCAGGCCACCATCACTAACCAGGAGTTGGCCACAGGAGCATTACTGATTGGTGGACGGTGGTGGACCAATCACAGGGGCCGGCACCCTAAAATATCCAATCAACAGTGAACATGGTGAACTGGCTGTTGAGGTTAATGACTCTAGACGTACAAGCAGCACCCTCAAAAAAGGCAGTAGAGTCACAACTGACAGTAAAACGTAACGTGCAATATAGACACGTTTTGTCAAATGTCCTTTAAAACGCTCACTAGCAACAGGCTTAACATCCTGTAGCCGTTTTAGCTTTTTTGATAGAAATGCCAGGCTGGTTGAGCATTAATTTATTTACAGACATTCAAAGGGAAGCATTTTCACAAAATATGTATGAGAAAGTATGACAAATACAGTTTACTGCAGGGGTTCGTTATACCTGCACCCAAAGTATAACTCCTGTGTTTCATTCATTAATTTTTTCTTTCTTTCTTTCTTTCTTTCTTTCTTTCTTTCTTTCTTTCTTTCTTTCTTTCTTTCTTTCTTTAACACTACACTACACACACACACACACACACACACAATTTGCACAGTGAAGCCAGACAGAGCACAAAAGATGACACACCACCCTTAGATGGGTCTGGGCCTATCGCTCTGTCACAGTAATTACCACATTCTCCTTCGCTGCTAACAAGGAGGTGAAACACCACTGCCAGGCAGCAGCCGTAAATTATAACCCTCCCCTCCACCCACTCGGGTGGAGGGAGGAAGACGGTGCGGTGGGACTGGTGGAGTAATCATCTTCCACAGATCTTCCTGGAGTAACAGATCTTCCTGGAGTAACTCTCCCGAGATTCCCCATCACCTGTTTAGGTACTAATCACATTCAGGGACACCCAGAGGAATTGAAGTTCAACTCATGTCAAGTGTCTGTCTATGTGTGTGTGTACAAGCATTTATTTCTTTAAATGTACTGTCTCTGTTCCAAAGGTTTGCTGTGACTGTTTCTGTTTTGTCTTATTCCTGTTTACATACACAACACCTACAAATGTCACTGCAAAGCAGTCTCACAGCCAAAAAGGGCATTCCAATAATTCATTTTAGATGTGCATATGTTTGAAGGAAAATGTAAGAAAACCCCAATAATAAACTTCTACTTCCATTATGCACAGGTAACCATAACTAGATCAAAGGGTCATTCCATAAGAACCAGTGACCCGACTCTCATCAACCACATCCCTCCCTCCCCGTTTTTATCAGCTTGTTCTCTTCGTGTTCCTGGTACTGATGGGACACCTCATTGGACTTGTTGTCAGTCCATCCACAATCACGCCAAAACCGCCCACAGTTTACTCTTCAAATCTAATCTGAATGTGTGAATTTTATGAAATATGAATGAAACAATGCTTGTGTTATTATTCTGTTAAGCTGTTTGTAAATCAAGTTTACTCAGGTAACAGCTAACAAACGCACGTTGGTGTACAACACAAATACTGGCTGTTACAACATCAGTTGGAGTTTTTCATGGAGGAAAAAGGGAGCAAGCCGAAGACTGAAGAGTTTAATGAAATAAACTACCATAAAAGTGCACTGACAAGAACTGGAGATGTCAGCGTAACATTCAACGACAGGCCAAATAATGACAACACAAAACAATAACACACCAGAGGTGTGTAAAATGAGGTGAACGCTGCCGCCTGACTGGGACATGGAGATAAATTAACGCAGGCACGAGAGAAACAAGACCAAAACATGTACAAAAGCTTATGGAGGAGGAGGAGGTGGTTTGTTAAACACAAGATGACTTATGTAACTTGTCATGTTGGTCATTAGTAATCGCCTCTGTTAGTCGTTTGCTGTAGTTGTTGTCTTTCCAGTTAGCTTGGGGGAGATGACTAGTCAGGAGGAGACATCAATGGACACTTCTGGGCAGTCGTAGCCTGGCGGTTAGGAACCTGGTCTAGTGACCGGAGGGTTGTGGGTTAGATTCCCAGACCTGACTGAGGTGCCCCTGAGCAAGGCCCTTAACCCTCAACTGCTCACTTGTATGGAAAAATGAGATAAAAATGTAAGTCGCTCTGGATAAGGGCGTCTGCCAAATGCCATAAAATGTTTCTGGACATCTGAGCACTTCACGTAATTAGAAGAAGTAATAATATCTTTGTTAGATTACTATAGTTTCTCATATGGGTTAAATGAGCATGAATTGGTTAGATTACTCTAGTTCTTTATATGGGCATGCATTGGTTAGATTACTATAGTTCCTTATATGGTTATAAATAAGCCTGCATTGGTTAGATTACTATAGTTCCTTATATGTGTATCAAAGGCATGCATTGGCCTGATTGGAGCAGCTCGTCCTACTTTCTGTCACCAGAGGAAGACATTACATCACTCTTTTTTTAATGTCATTTCATTGGCTTGCTGTCTACTTCAGGGTGGAGTTTAAAGTTCTTGTTTTTAAAGCCTCAAATGGACTAGCTCTGTCACTCGTTATCTGACCTAGTGTGTCCTTCCTCCACTACCTGATCTTTGAGGTCATTGGACCAGTTGCTGCTCTCTGTCTGCTGCCTTTGGCTCGAGCCGAAGGGTGACAACTTCTCTGTGGTCACTGTGCCAAAGCAGTGGACCAGTCTGCCGTAAAGACTTGGGTTTGGTCCCCTACCTACAAGACCTAAAATGTAGTCCATGCTCACACAGGGAGTATTTTTGTCTTCTTCATGGGGATGTCACGATATCCCTCTCATTATCGGATTAATACATTGAAACACATACACATACAATACAATCTCCACTTGCAGTGCCAACATGCATATATTAAGGTGACATTGCTCCTGAAACCGTATACAGTATCATGACCTATAATGGTGGTTCAGTCGATTTTCCTGCCTGTGTCCCATTCAAATAACTAGCTTTTGCCATCACATTAATATTCAATAGATGTATCTTTCAGTATCCCATTGACTGACAAATCCCAAATTTTTATTTAATCAACAACACATTGCTCAAATATTAACTAGTTCAGTCTATTTTCAATCTATTGTTCTTTCTATCCAACATTAGCTTCTCCACCAATGAAGAGGATTTGATTTATCATTTGACACCGTAGTAATTCTGTTCAAATCTGCTTTGGTTGACAAGTGAAATATCCTCTGACGGAGGCTCACTTGTGCTTCATGGTTCACCTCTCACATCTAGCTAGTCATTGACTTTGATCTGTTGATTCTGTGTGAGCCATCAAATCAAGGTGCACCGCTGTAAACCAGCCAATCAAAGAAGAGCTCATCAATTATTCATGAGCCTACCAAAAAAAAAGGTGTTGTAAAGAATGGGTTGTTTCATTCTAGAGCCAAATCACAGGGCTCTAAATGGGCATGTAAAACCACATATAGGCATTTCTCACCCGGACCAGTCATGTGCCTCATATGTAGACATCAAAGAACTATTTATCATACTGAATACATGACCATATATGGTTTAAACAACCAAGGTCAGGGAACTAAATCTAAAAATATGAGAACATCCAGAGTGGGAAGACTTTGGAATTGGTGTCAATACAACTTCATCCTCCAGACCACCAGGTGGTGCTGTCAAAGCAGCCACTGACATGTGGGGTATTCTCTGTCAAGTTCAAGAGCACTGCTAACAAATCTGAATTAACTATTATACTGAATTAACTATTATATTAAAGTATAATAAACTCTACAATAATAATAATATTAATAATAATGTCATTATTTTTATTATTATTAGTTGTGAAGTTGATATGAGTAAGCAGGTACAGAAGGCAGGCCATCTCCAGGAGGGATTCTTGTGGAAGGTGTTTTATTTTACAGCTAATAAGAGTTTACAAAAACAAGTGCAAAATTCTCAGTGGAAATGAAGTTAAAATGTAGGTCTTGCAACTACAAGCTTGAGCTCAAAGCAACTAAACTCAGGATTAGCACAATTAGCAGGACTGATAAGGTTAATAAAGCGGGCAAGACAAGCTGTACTGACTGAATCCCCCCCCCCCCCCCCCCCCCCCCACACCCCTTCTATACAAACCTCTTGGATCCCGATTTGGCTCCAGGTAGGATCATACCATTACAGCTGGGGGTAACGGAGACAATCACAATATAAATGTGAGGTATGAGAGGTGAGGTGTGAGAGGTGAGGTGTGAGAGGTGAGGTGTAAGGGGTGAGGTGTGAGGTAAGGGGTGAGAGGTGAGGTGTAAGGGGTGAGAGGTGAGGTGTGAGAGGTGAGGTGTGAGAGGTGAGGTGTGAGAGGTGAGGGGTAAGGGGTGAGAGGTGAGGTGTGAGAGGTGAGGTATGAGGTGTGAGAGGTGAGGTATGAGGTGTGAGAGGTGAGGCATGAGAGGTGAGGGGTGAGGTGTAAGGGGTGAGAGGTGAGGTGTGAGAGGTGAGGTATGAGGTGTGAGAGGTGAGGTATGAGGTGTGAGAGGTGAGGCATGAGAGGTGAGGGGTGAGGTGTAAGGGGTGAGAGGTGAGGTGTGAGAGGTGAGGTTGTGCAGTCATGGCCTGGTGGTTAGGGAACTGGTTTTGTGACCAGAGGGTTGTGGGTTCGATTCCCAGTCCTGAGGCCATGACTGAGGTGCCCCTGAGCAAGGCACCTAACCCTCAATTGCTCACTTGTATTTAAAAAAATGAGATAAAAATGTAAGTCACTTTGGATAAGGGTGTCTGCCAAATGCCATAAAATGTAAATGTGTGAGGTGTAAGGGGTGAGGGGTATGAGGTGTAAGGGGTGAGGGATGAAGCTCTACCTTAGTCAGTAGACAAAGACCTGTTTCAAAGCACTGCTAATGTTTACATTTACATGAGGGTCTTTTCTCTGCATTGAGCTCAATCACTGTGTAACATTACACCATGATTTCTTACTGTATGCTAGAACTGTTGCATTAGGTGTATACAGTCCTAGTCCATCCATTAACCTAACAGACAAACACTTGAGCTTTGGACAATGAAACATTTTTTTGTTTTTGCCATCTGTGGAAGAGAATCATTTTAATAGTGGAAATGATGATGATGGTGGTGGTAGTCGCATGTATGCGTCTTTCAAAATATGCCTGAATGATTGCATAGGGGTCGATCATTTTCTGCCATAAAAGCTGAAAATGTGTGTTATTGTGCATTTTGAATTAAATTCTTTCCAAAGTGCTATCAGTGAAATAGATGTACTAAAATGTGCTGACCTTAACAAATCTAATATGTCAGCATTTCAGCTTTGATCAAATAAATCTGATGAAAATCAGATTGCCACCCACAATGTTAAATCAACATACACGGTTCACAATCTGAGTCTAATACCAAGAGATGTTTGTATTTCATCATTTGCCTAATACAAACTTTAACTCAGGTAATAATTATTACATTATTGGCTAACACCATTATTTTTTAATGAAGACCACTGAATCCATTTCAGTAATCTTCAGATGAAAATCTAAAATATGTCAGATGCAAAATTAAAGGCTATAACAGATATGGATACAAAGAAATTGTGTCTATAAAGGGTTTCATTGAACCCATAAGTGAAACCCTTATTGGCCCCTTACCTCTAGGATCAGAGATATGGCCAGGGTGGCATGTTGGGGGTGACATTTGGGTAATTGGGGTGGGAAACAGCAGTAATGTTACTTTTCCTAAAAAGTAATTTAATTTAAAAAGTAAAGTAAATTTTTAAAGGTTTACAATTACAGCAGCAAATTTTTGTAGAAACTGCAAAATTTTGATTTTAGATCATGTGTTGAGCATTTGTATGATGAACTAGGTTAGTTCTACCTAGAACCATGTGGGCCAATATGATTAAATACAATATATGTTTTTATTTTCTGTACCTTTGTGTACACAAAGGAATGTAGAACTCCCAGAATGCAATTGAGTTATGGTGGGGTAAACATCAACAATGGAGAAAGAAGGCGTATGTGAGCGAGTACGGGGTCAGTCTGAAAACTCATCTGTTTGACTACCTGGTGCATTGAAATCACAGGTCACTTTCTGAATTTGCTCATCATCTTGGAGCTAAACTCCACATATGATAATGGGGAAGCCAGAACAGTAAAATACAGCTTGCTGCACCCATGGGAGTACCAGTTAGGATACCTGTTTACAGCATATAAAAATGAACCACAGGACCAGTGTGTGATTTAGCAGATTCTGAGATCAAGAGCTACAAGGCTAATCACAAAACCAGTGGCCACCGTGTAAGCTGCTAGCTTGATAAAACACAACTTTCAAAATATGCAACTTCAAGACTTAGGGTTAGGGTTAGGGTTCAAGAGAGAACGAGGAGAGAACGAGTGGAGACTGAGGAGAGACTTCTCTCCGTAATGAATGAGACAAATGAAACAGCACTGTGTCAGAGCTGACTAAACAATGCAAACGGAAGTGAAGCCTCTGCTAGCATAGTAGCGGCAGAGTGCAAGCTAATGCTGAGTGTTCTCCTACACACCACTGGAGAGTACCTGTGGACTTCATATATGGAGAAGATAAATAAGGCACAGGTGCTTGTAGTTAATAATGATTGGGAGTGGGGCAGCTGTGTGTTCGTGTGTGTAAATCAGCAACACTGACTAAGTAAACAAAATAAGCAATACAAAATTACTCAATTACAGAAACCCATGTATGCACAAACAATTCTAAAAAGTGCTTTTTTCAGGTTTCATTTAATGGATAAACTATCAGCTCTTCTTCACTGCCCACATCCTTGTGAACTGACAAGAGCTGCTCTGTAATATTATTTTAAAGTTACCAGAGTCAGTGGCATTGCTACCGATCCCATAATTTCCCTTACGCCATGTTAGATTAGCCATTCTCCTTGGGATTGGGCTTGTCATGTGACAAGCTTCTGTTCCTGTTATTTGGGAATGAGTGACATGTTCTGAGTGCCCCCCACACCCCCACCCCCTTTCAACATGTTGGCATGTTCAACCATCTTGGGGAAACAAGACGATATAAGGGTTGTTCTTCAGTGTTCTCTTATAAAGAAACCAGAAGTGGAAGTCAAGTAGCACCTGTTTCTTCATTTTTTATTCTTGGGTTATACAGTGGAATCACAGAGGGAACAGATGGTACTGTATACTGTTAAGCACTGTTTAACACTGTTTGGTCTGTTTTGTTTATTTTTGTTTTGAGGTTTGCACAGTTTTATCCTGGGTTTTATCCAGGGGTTTAGCACAGTGACTGCCTGGCCAACCCTGCCTGTTTAAGGGTGGTCAACACAAAGTGAATTGGATTTCGGAGGCTGTTGAGACTCTCTGCTCCCTAGAGGAGCATTTCACCTCTGCTCCGCTGCTGAAACACTTTAATCCCATTTCGCCATTAGCAGCAGAGGTGGGCGCTTCCGTAGGGCTTGGGGAAACTCTACGGCATCAGAGAAAGGCCACTAAACTGGACCAATGTGCTCACTTTTCTGAGAGGTTACATTATAATTTGGGTTATAATGGCCTGAAAGTAGACAGTTGATGGAGGGAGCACCTGAACTACTGACTGTCCTCTGAGTCGGTTGTTATTTGCAATGTATCTACATGACAAAAAATAAGAGAATGCCAAGCAAGCCAGATGTGGCCCTGTGATTGTAAAACTAGAGTTGTTACTAAGCCAAGTGAAAAAGAATTAAAAATCAGTTTGGTAAAATGTTTCTGAATGCATTGTTGACATACAATACGTGTATTGTGTATTCTGAAAGTATTGTGTGAAAAACAGATGTTTCTTGGCGAGGACTTGGAAAATGGCAGAAAAGTAACAGCAAGGACATGAATGTGGCGTTTCCAAATAATTAGACACTGGCTGCTTTGCGCTGCAAACAAAGAAGTGTGATTCAACCAAAGACTGTCAAGAACAAAACACACCAACATACGTACACAACACCGTTCCATCTCCCTCCATGTTAGAACCTGTAGCGTCTTCATGCTCCTCCTTTTACACAACTTGGTCCACAACAAAAGCTACACAGTGGTTGAAAACCTACTTCAAACTTTCAGAGAAGATCACCACTTCAAAGTGAGATGTTAAAAACATCTCGCGACACCTTCTTGGACCTCTGCCGTTGGTCTCAGCCAGAGATGTAAGGAATGATGCCAATTATTGGCGGCGTGCCTCCCTTGGGAAAAGGTGAACATGACGATGTGTAAAGTCACAACAAAGAAAGGGGACAGAGCTGATTCTCTTGAGTGCTGACTCTCTATCTCGGCTATTCCACTGTAAGCTAGAACCCCGCTGCTCTGTAAAATGCCACTAATGTCCGTAATTATTACATTTCTGGAGCTGAAAGGAATGAGCAGGAAGGGGGGTTACTACTGTGCATGATGGATCTCTCTGATGGATCACACGTTCTCGTTTGAGCACACTGAATATAACAACCACACACGATAGGATCATTGTATCATGGGAGATATATATATATATATATATAGGGCAGCAAGTGAACAGTCAGTTCTTGGTGTGAAAGGATGGAAGCATAAAAAAGTGGGAGAAATGGAGTGAATGGCCCAGTTGTAATGGCTACAGGGACTGGGTCAGGACATCTCCAAAATTGCAGGTATTTTGGGCTGTTCCCAGTACACAGTGGTTAATACCTACCAAAAGTGGCCCAAGGAAAGACCACCGGTGAACATGGTGATGAGTATCCAAGATTCACTGATGCATATGGGGAGTGAAGGCGAGCCCATCTGGGTTGATCCTTCAGAAGGAGGACAGATTGCTGAAAAGTGCTGGCTGGGATAGCGCTCACTGGGATAGCGCTCACTGGGATAGCGCTCACTGTGATAGCGCTCACTGGGATAGCGCTCACTGGGATAGCGCTCACTGTGATAGCGCTCACTGGGATAGCGCTCACTGGGATAGCGCTCACTGGGATAGCACTCACTGGGATAGAGCTCACTGGGATAGCGCTCACTGGGATAGCGCTCACTGGGATAGCGCTCACTGTGATAGCGCTCACTGGGATAGCGCTCACTGGGATAGCGCTCACTGGGATAGCGCTCACTGGGATAGAGCTCACTGTGATAGAGCTCACTGGGATAGAGCTCACTGGGATAGCGCTCACTGGGATAGCGCTCACTGGGATAGCGCTCACTGGGATAGCGCTCACTGGGATAGCGCTCACTGTGATAGCGCTCACTGGGATAGCGCTCACTGGGATAGAGCTCACTGTGATAGAGCTCACTGGGATAGAGCTCACTGGGATAGCGCTCACTGTGATAGAGCTCACTGGGATAGAGCTCACTGGGATAGCGCTCACTGGGATAGCGCTCACTGGGATAGCGCTTACTGCGTATGGGGCTGCATAGCATAGCCAGTGTAGTCCTGCTGGTCCCGCCCACCAGTGAAAGAGCCTTCGGGTGAGTGAAGGAGTCATTGTCCAATCAAACACATTTTCTTCTGCATCATCTTCATGGCACCAGAAGTTTGTTCAAGTGACTCAGCTGAACCATCAGGAGATGTTCTGCAGTCATATAAAAACTGCCCTGGGCTGGGCCTTGGGTTGCACACACCCACAGACCTCCACACAAATCCTCCGCTCCCTCACACCCCTGATCCTCACCAGTCTGTGAACCCTTCCTCACACCATCATTACAACACAGCAAAGCCACTTATCACAGATGGAGATACAGTTTGTCATATATACACAATTCTAATTGCATTTTTTAAATCAACAATCAGTTTAAATAGAGACATTTCTCTACATTCATTTATTTTATTGGAATGTTTTGTCTTTTAGCCTATAGCTTGCTTTGTTTAATTAATGTCTCTTTTCTTCATACAGGTGCCTTCAGCATTGTAAAAAGTTAAAGGTCTTTAGAGGATGTTATTTACTAAAACTAGCTTGGGATGAGACCTCCTTCACGTCTGCATTTCACCAGAATCAGTTCCATGTTTTTGTCTAACTTTGTAGGAACGGCTGATGAAGTGCTATTCCATCCAAATCAAACCCAAAACATCAGTGACAGCGGCAAGTCTTTGGGGTGACGCCTGTGTTTGTTCAAACACCTGCACCGGATAGCCGCTCTTCTTAATAGCTTGGTTGAGGCCTGTCGGGAGATGGGACGGGATGAAACATGAACCACGGGGATGCTGGCGAGGATGGGTCGAGCACGGGTAATGCAAGCCACATCCCTGGTGATGTGTCCTGACAGGCTGGCTTATGAGGCGCTTCTCTGATGGCCGCCGCCTGACGCCACGCAGCGCAGACGTAGCGCAGGCACGGGGGGCAGCCGCCGCAGAGTTGTTATTGAGAGTGCTTTCGGAAGGTCAAAGGTCAGATGTCTGTGAAAACTCTGATGGAATGTAAATGCTCAGCTCTATGGAAGTGACCTTAGGTACACTACATAATCTACGTAAAAGCAATAGTGAGGTAGAAACAGGAACCGGTTGTCTCTGGTCCTTTCAGTCAACCCGTGTTGGCATCATCGCCCCACATTTCCCAGGCTGGAGTTGATGGCAGGTTTGATGTGTCACCTAAAGCTCACAGTGCGTTGTACAAACACAACCACAGCATTTTCATGTTCATTTTTTGGCATCGTTGCATGTTAATTGTGTTAAGTCTTTTTTTTTGGCGTAAATGCCCGTCTCGGACGTCCTGCTCCTGCCACGGCCCCCAGTCTGAGAATAAACCCCAGTCGTGAGACGCAGCTGGCATCAGGCGCCAGGACATAGCAGCCGTTAACTACAACTGCCTCCCAGTGCAGTGGACCCCCAGCTCAATATCATTATATTCTCCCCTACATCTCCTCCAAGAGATTTGTATCTCTCTTCCTTCACCTCTTCGCCTTCAGCAATTTGAAAAGCACCGATTGTAAAATACTGAATATAGTGTGCCTACATAGTGTGCCTAAATGGATTGAGTATGATTTTATGTTAAAGTGTATGTAAATGTGTGTGGATTTGTAGGGGGGGGTGTTTTATCACAAACAATCTCTCACTTCCTATCAACAATTTGAAACAGACTTCTTATAAAACTGCTACTCTACTTGCTAACCCAACCAGTGTGGTTTAAGGGAACCCTGTGAAAAACATAAGCTACCTATTTGGGGTGACGATTAAAGCATTCAACACAAAGGCGCTGAAGAAAACATGTAACAATAAAATAATATAAGGCAACAATATAAATGTAGGCCTATGGTCTCTGTCTCACTCTGGGCAACACACATTTCAAATAATCTCAACTGAAACATATTTTGCATGCAGAATTTGTAAGCTGCTAATCTTCCCTCATCCACTAGTAATCACCAGAATCACAAGCATATGGTTTTCTGTACTGTAGTGGTGGTATAGTGGTTTAAAAGCTATAATTTCAACAAACATTTGGTCCTATGTTTACCATTTCAGCAGACAAAAGTAGTCATGTGTTTTTGAAATATTTATTTAATATCTTTTTGCTTGGTTCAAATCACTCTTACAGAAGGCCAGAGACGTGTCTTTAGCCTTATAATTGATTTGTTCAGAGCTAGCTCTCAGTTTGTAATGTTGGACTATAACAGTTGTTCATTATGTCCCTAAAATGGCAGATCTTGAAAAGATATGTAGTGATCTGTGATGAGCCATGTGAATTAAATCCTTTAATCAATGACATCATATTTTCTCATCATATAGTCTCTCTTAGAGTAAGCATCATCATCTCTTGAAGATCTGCCCACCGTAATATGATGTGTACCTATAGATATTCTTATACATATTTAATTATGTAAGAATAAAATCAATAAAAAATCAACAAGGTGCTAAAGTGTTTAGATTAATTAATTTAAAGTGTTGTCTGTTCATAATACACACAAGCCTGATTAACTACATCAAGTCCTTTGTTGGACTGTACGCTTTATCAAATGCATAACAAGTTTGCTACCCAACAAAGTTGTCATATTGCCAATTGAGATTTTCACACTTTTCAGAATTAGTCCTCTGCATTTACCCATCTGTGCAGTGAGAAGACACACACACACACACACACACACACACACACACACACACACACACACACACACACACACACACACACACACACACACACACACACAGTGATCAGTGGGGGACTGTGATACACATGTGCCCAGAGCAGTGGCCTAACATGGCACCCAGTGAGCAGTTGGCACCCTCTGGTCACAAGACCGGTTCCCTAACCACCAGACCATGACTGCCCCCACAGTATAACTAATTTACAGTGTGGGATGTAATTGGGTTATGAAATATATTGCACAGGTGTGAAGTGCCTCTTTCTGTCTTCCCAACAAGCTGTAACTACTTCTGAAACTACAGCCTGGGTTAAATTTCACGAGGATCAAACCGAACAACAAAACGTGAAATATTGGAGCAGGCCAACTATGGCCACGTCAATCCAAACTGTTTATTGGATCTCTGCATTTATTATAATTTTACTAACAATACCATCTAAAGCAATGTTATACAGGTTATTTTAATGACAAAGTAAGTAATAATTTTACCCCTAAAAAATAGAAAATATTTTTACTTTCGTTTATCATCATCAAAGCTCAGTATATTAATTCTATTGTAATTTACAGGACATAATGAATAATATAGACTATTAACATCGTCATCACTTATATTAAGGACCATGTAGAGGATGCAACTCTCCATGAGGATGTCATGGAGAGTTCTCCAGGCACAGATTTGATGGTCTCCATACGAGATCTTCTGAGCAGGTTCTTCTGCACTGTCTGGTGCTTGGAGATCACATGGCTTCATTATTTGTTGTCCTTCCACTTCTTTGATGCAAATTCAAATTACATGCAAATTTAGCCAATAATCAGACATTATTTTGGTTGTTGGTTAAAACATACAGGCTACATTGATGTGAGCATTAATATGACACATTCTTTAATTGAGACAGTTAAGTTATGTGATTTTTTTTCCTTTCATGATTTTTGTGCAAAATGGATCAACTTTAATAAAACAGTAGCAAGAAGTAATGTGAAAATTTTAATCGAGATGCAATTACTAAGTTGAGTAAGAAATGTTTTCCTAAACTAGGATTTTTAACTTGAGTGATATTCTGTGCTTCAAATGACTTAACACAGAAAGGTTTAACTCAGAATGACTTAAAAGGGCTTAACTCAGAAAGGTTCTATGGTAAGTCAGTTTATTTGCACACATGAAAATGCCTTCTTGGAGGGCATTAAATTGATATTGCTATTTGGGTACCTAGAAGACAATGCCTTAAATCAAAATTGTCTTAGACAGGAATGGATAAGGGCATAATTTCATGATAATGTTTTTTACGTTTATTAATGAAAATGGTATTGACCAAAATGACCTATCACTCTATAATATTCTAGAATGACCCATCACTCTACCTAGAGTGAGAACATGTCCAGATGCATCACAGCGGTTTGGCGAGTTAGGCTACAGCTTAAAGACACAGTAAGATGAGCCATTAGCAGTCTGGTCACTGTAACATTCATGCTGGGATCCACCTTGACAGTCAAAACATGACCCTCCAAAAGAACCACACAGTTCAAATCAATAATACTGACACGCATCCTGTAGTTTCTCAATGGGGCTTGCTGTAGAGGTGATGCCTAGAGGGTCAAAGGTCAAGCCATCTATATGTGGTTTCTCCAGCCATTGTAATGTCCATGTCGTGAGTGGGGGGGGGGGGCGAGATAGATGAGCAAATAACATTTACAGACATGCTGACGAACACATGACACAGTCAAAGACGAGGGTTTAAATACTCCAACATTAACAGGGGTAACTGGCGACAGGTGAAACAGACTAACGAGGCAGGTAGACAAGGAGGTGTGGCATCACATGTGTGTGTGTGTGACGTACGGTCACAGTTAGAGAAGGCCACCTAAGTACGACTAAGTTTAAGTCATTTCCAAAATGGAGTACTGTTTCTTTTGTTTGTTCTATTTTTGGACCCAGAGTCAGACAACTTAAATGAGTAGATGAGGCTCAGTAGATGAGGCTCAGTAGATGAGGCTCAAGGAGTTCCCACAGAAGTGGGATAACTCACCATTTGTGTTTTGGTTTTATCAGAGTGTCCATGTGGCAGGTGTTGACTCATTTTGAAGAATATTGTGTAGTGGGAAAGATGCTGTCTTCACTGGTCTCAGAGGTCAAGGGTTAATTCACTCAATGGGAAAGAATGGAGACTTCACCCCAAAGGTGGGGGTGCTGGGTGTGGATGCACTCTGGTGTTTACACTAGCCGCCTGATTCACACTGGCCTACTTTTGATAACTGGTGGATTTTGGTGTAGAAGCTCTTCTATTCTCTTCTCCTCCTCCAGCTTCTTCTTCTCCTCCTCCTTCTCCTCCTGCTCCTCCTCCTTCTTCTTCTCCTCCTGCTCCTCCTCCTTCTTCTTCTCCTCCTCCTCCTTCTTCTTCTTTTTCTTCTCCTCCTTCTTTTCCTCCTCCCCCTTTTTCTTCTCCTCCTCCTCCTCATCCTTCTCCTCCTCCTCCTCCTCCTCCTTCTTGTGTTCATGTGTTTATCAGGCCAACCCTTAAGTACGGGGACGCTATTGTTTATAGCAAGGACCTTTGTAAAATTGATTTGGTATATTCTATAAACTACACAGAGTTATCAGAACATTAAGTTCCCTTAATGTTTTACCATCTGGATTTTGGAGTCAGGTAATCTGGATTCAGATACATTTTCATGATTGTTAATCTGCACCTATTTCCATCCTTAGTTGCAAGCAGAGCAGAGTAGTTAAACATCATAATGAAAACCCCTACAGCAAAACGCTCTTTAAATACCACGCTGTGAGCTATTACATATCTAATAATACAAATTATATTAAAGACAGTTACATATTTAAAGATAACAGAGCAGCTTTACACGAGTGTGCCGGATGATGATTAAATCAGAAAATTAAATCAGATTTTTGTCATCACTGACAAATGGCATAGAGGGTGGCTAACGAAGTGTGCATGACAATGGAAGGGCCCTGGACTGTAACCTGCAGATAAAGCAGGTGTATGTGATAAAATGACTGAGAGGTGTAAGTGTACATGGGGGTCTTTGCATTAGGCAAAGGTAGGCAGTCACCTAGGGCCCCTAAAAATGCAGTAAGTGCATATGCTAATGAAACCCGAAAAGGTTGAGACATCACTCTGTGGTAGCAGTGACCAGCGGCAACATTCAGAGATCTTTTAGTACACGTGCATTATTTCTATACGTGAATTTGGTTACGGGGTCACGAACCTTTTGCAGGTGTCACGCGGTGTAACCTACACACTCTCTTCACTGCACATCTACCCTAGACAGCTATTGTTCATTTTCACAGATTTTGGGGACTGGATACCCGGGACTTCAAATGGATGTCACTCCGGAGAGCTGGGTGCATTCATGGGGTGTCGGAGATGTGGAATAATGAAGGAGGATAATTATCGGGAGTGAGGCATTCTGTGTGAACATTAGAACGGGGCGAAGGGGGTGGACAGGAAGTGCATGAGCAGGCAGCGGAACTTTTTATAGAGACGTTTTTAAATATATATGGACATTCTAGTGTTAGTTTTTTTATGGATTATTTTTTTTTTCCAGATAAGAATTACTGTTGGTTCTTAATCTGGTGTGATGAGAGGTTCTCCTCTCTCCAGTTAGAAATGTAACTAGGGCTTTGTGTTTCAAGCCGTCCCCCTCATGATAATGGCTTGAAACAAGTATCCACAGCTTGTAACAAAGAGTCTGACCTGGCATTGCTAACCTGGCATTGCTAACATGCAAAATGTGAGTAACTTGTGTCTCGTCTTAATCCTTTACAAACTCAAATCATATTTCTCATCTTTATGAAGAGGCAAAACATTCTAATTTGCCCAATAAGGTTCTGTTTATATATGCAAATGTTTCCCATGAAGGGAGGCGCTAGATCCATTCTGTAGAGTTTTACACTATAAAATCAGGGTTGTGCTTAAAAAAATTAGGAAGCCCCAATTTAAATAAATTTAAAAAACACTCAGGGATATGTAATACTGGTCATCTCCAGCACAACATGACTTTGCTGCACATGTAATAGACTTTATTAGTCTGTTAGTCTACCACAGTCAAATAGCCTTTCAAAGTATATTGTTTTTTGTCCCTTTGGAGACTCCATATTGGTGACTCCAACTGTGACACATACAAGGGCTAATGTTGTATGTTTTACAATGTCGCACAATGTTTCATGTGATGGTGATGTGTATGAGGATTACTGTAGAGGCTTCCCGTCGATAAGTGGCAAATTAATATCACCATTGACTTTCTTAACTCTAAACATTGCAAAATAAGATGTTTACACTTTCTGAACCCAGATTATCCTTTGGGAATGCCATGTGCTAGATTATTTACTGAACAACTGCAGGTAGATAGATCCACTGGATAATTGTGGTTAGAAGTAAACCAGACTCCCTGCTGACTTCAACCTACATTTAAAAGTGTTGCTGTTGTCATGTTCTTTTACAGCTATGTCTCATGGTTTTATGGGCACACATATACAAACAAATTTCCACTCTTCGGACCTTTCCCACAAATGCTATTACTACAGAGTGACCAAGATAAGCTTTGGATATATTACAGACATAGACACAGAAGAAGAGCAGCATCAGAAACATGAGTGTGGATGGACAGCGTGAAGGGGAGCGTGGAAACCACCATGATACATGTTCATCAGATAACACAATGTATCCTTTACTTCTTTATCACGCTCACAGGGGGCGGTGCTGACATTAAGCACCATTGCTGCCAGCATCTCAACAGGGACGAACCATCTATCAGTTTGTCCCAGAACCTTCTGAATCTCAATTCCACTTCTCCCATCATCACCTTCCCTTGGTACATCCTCTCTTTCACATCCCTCCACCAGACCAGTGATATAAGACTTTTTTTTCCTTTTTATAGCCACTGAAGAGGAAAATCGCGTGGCTTTATCGTGTCGTATTAAAGATAAGAGGTTGAGCCCAACAAAGGTCAGATTGGTACGACACGAGAGAAGACCAAGGGGGCGGTGAAGGTCATTGAGATGAAGGAGATCTGGTTTGTGGAAATGACATCAGAGCTTTAAACTTTAATTGGGTCACTTCAATCTCTGTCCACTTTTCTGTTTTGACAGATATTTTCAGATTTAAGTTTAGGCTCTTTGGGAACACTAAAGATCACAATGGATTTTGCAGCCCTTGCCCTGTTTTATCGCTGTGTTTGTATTACAGAAATCTTGAGTTCCCCTAAAAGATAAAAATATGCCCTACATATATACTTTTATATTACTATTGTACGCACAAGAAATTCAACTTTCTGTTTTGTAAAATGACTTGTTTATATAATGCTGTCTAGGTGGCTCATTGCAACCTTAGATGTTGGTGATCATTCCTCTGGCTTCCTAATGAAAGTCAACAAAATCCTCCAATATTCTCCACAGACACTTAAATTCTACAGCGAGATTTAGACTGTGTCTGCTTAACTTTGTCTTTGTTTTTATTAAATCATCAGCAGCACCCGAAGCTCTTTGACTATTAACCAACCGTTTATGAATGTAATTAGTCAGATTTTTCTTGACAGTGTTTTGATTCACTTCACACCTTCTTCTTACAATTTCAGAACTTCCGACAAAAGACATCAGACTTGCTCACCCGAGACTTATATGAATTGCATAACCTCGTAATTTAACCATACTAATAAAACAAGGATTTTTCTGTGGAGTTATAGCTTCTTTTAATTCAAAACAACACCAATCTTAGATTAAACATTGACAAAGAATAAAGCTTTTTTTGTCTGTAAAGTTTATTTGTCTGTAATGAATTTTCCTGCAGCTTGAGGAGATGAGCAGTGATAATCTGGTGTTAACTGCATAGTAAAAGTTGAGTGTGGAGGATTTAACTACTGTCAGGGTTTACTGTCCAGAACCAGTAGCCGAAAATTGCCAACAATGGAAATGTGAAGCTCATTTTGTATTGTACCTTTTCTGCTTTGTGACAACATGTGTTGTAAAAAGTGCTATATATAAATAAATTTGACTTTTCCTGATTGGCTACCTGTGCCATGGCTCCTCCCATTGCAGCCATTGTTTCATCATATTGGAGTTGCTTGCACCTTCCTCTCCTGCTGCGACAGACTTGCCATGGCAATGAATGTCAGTCAGAGAAAATATGACATGCAATTACTTCCTTATTCAACTTCTACTGTGATTTATGTCACTACATGTCAATTCTGTCTCAAAAAATAGTAAGATTCATACTGTTCTCGTGCCTAATATTCTGTAAATGTTCAATAAAGTCAGTATTAAAAGTACAGTAGGACTGTGGAACTGGTATTAAACTATCGATATAGTGATGTTAATCTGAATTCATATATGAACTTTATATCAACATCCATTAATTAGAGAATTAGGTCTGCTTTATGAGGTCTGCTTTATAAGGTTTCCGTTATGAGGTCTGCTTTATGAGGTCTGCATTATGAGATCTGCTTTATGAGGTCGCCTTTATGAGGTTTCCTTTTATGAGGTTTCCTTTTATGAGGTCTGCTTTATGAGGTCTCCTTTATGAGGTCTCCTTTATGAAGTCTCCTTTATTAAGTCTGCTTCATGAGGTCTCCTTTATGAGGTCTGCTTTATGAGGTCTCCTTTATGGTGTTTGCTTTATGAGGTTTCTTTATGAGATCTCCTTTATGAGATCTCCTTTATGAGGTCTCCTTTATGAGGTCTGCTTTATGAGGTCTTCTTTATGAGGTCAGCTTTATGAGGTCTCCTTTATGATGTTTGCTTTATGAGGTCTCCTTTATGATGTTTGCTTTATGAGGTCTCCTTTATGAGGTCTCCTTTATGAGGTCTCCTTTATGAAGTCTCCTTTATTAAGTCTGCTTCATGAGGTCTCCTTTATGAGGTCTGCTTTATGAGGTCTCCTTTATGGTGTTTGCTTTATGAGGTTTCTTTATGAGATCTCCTTTATGAGATCTCCTTTATGAGGTCTCCTTTATGAGGTCTGCTTTATGAGGTCTTCTTTATGAGGTCAGCTTTATGAGGTCTCCTTTATGATGTTTGCTTTATGAGGTCTCCTTTATGAGGTCTGCTTTATGAGGTCTCCTTTATGAAGTCTCCTTTATTAAGTCTGCTTCATGAGGTCTCCTTTATGAGGTCTGCTTTATGAGGTCTCCTTTATGGTGTTTGCTTTATGAGGTCTCTTTATGAGATCTCCTTTATGAGATCTCCTTTATGAGGTCTCCTTTATGAGGTCTGCTTTATAAGGTCTCCTTTATGAGGTCAGCTTTATGAGGTCTCCTTTATGATGTTTGCTTTATGAGGTCTGCTTTATGATGTCTCCTTTATGATGTTTGCTTTATGAGGTCTGCTTTATGAGATCTGCTTTATGAGGTCTCCTTTATGAGGTTTCCTTTTATGAGGTTTCCTTTTATGAGGTCTGCTTTATGAGGTCTCCTTTATGAGGTCTGCTTTATGAGGTCTCCTTTATGAAGTCTCCTTTATTAAGTCTGCTTCATGAGGTCTCCTTTATGAGGTCTGCTTTATGAGGTCTCCTTTATGGTGTTTGCTTTATGAGGTCTCTTTATGAGATCTCCTTTATGAGATCTCCTTTATGAGGTCTCCTTTATGAGGTCTCCTTTATGAGGTCTGCTTTATAAGGTCTCCTTTATGAGGTCTGCTTTATGAGGTCTCCTTTATGAGGTCTCCTTTATGAAGTCTGCTTTATGAGGTCTCTTTATACGGTCTCCTTTATGAGGTCTTCTTTATGAGGTCTGCTTTATGGGGTCTTCTTTATGAGCTCTGCTTCATGAGGTCCCCTTATGAGGTCTCCTTTGAGATCTTCTTTATGAGGTCTGCTTTATGAGGTCTCTTTATGAGGTCTCCTTTAAACCTCGTAATGGCTCTCTGTTACTCTAGAGCCTTTTTTAGAGACTATACTCAACATTTCACCTCATGACCAAATTTGATGGAAAATCTAAATAAACAACAATTTTGTGTTGATATAATGTTTTACACATTGATAATCTTTGTCTGATTTCCACACACACTTTCTAATCTGTAATTGAGTTTCAGTAATTAAATGAAATATGAATATACACTGCCTGGCTGAAACCAAAGTCGCTGCCAAAAAATAAGGTCAGACTGTAATATTTTGTAAGACTGCCTTTAGCTTTGATTACAGCACACATTCACTGTGGCATTGTTTTAATAAACTTCTGCAGTGTCACAGGATTTATTTCAATCCACAGTGTTGTGTTCATTTATCTTTCACTGATGATGGTAGAGTCTGTCCGCTGCACAAAACCTTCTCCAGCACCTCCCAAAGGTTCTCAGTGGGGTTCAGGTCTGGACTCTGTGGTGGCCGATCCATATGTGACAATGACGTCCCATGCTCCCTGAACCACTCTTTCACAATTCAAGCTTAATGAATGCTGGTATTGTCATGGTGGAATATGGCCGTGCCATAATAACCTGGTCATTCAGTATATTCAGGTAGTCAGCTGACCTCATTCTTTGAGAATATACTGTTGCTGAACCAGACCAGACCACCTGCAGCAGCCCCAGACCATAGCCCCGCCCTCACAGACTTGTGCAGTACTAGGTATGATGGCTGCATCACTTCACCTGTCTCTCGTCTTACCCCGATGACCATCACTCTGGAGCAGGGTCAGTCTGGACTCATCACACCACATGACCGTCTTCTATTACTCCAGAGTCCTAACTTTATGCTCCCTAATAAAAAGTCATTTTTTTTCCAGTTGGTCTCTCTAGTGGTTTTTTGAAGACTACACAGCTGTTCAAACCCAAACCCTTGAGGCAACTTCACATTGTGCATGTGGAAATGCTCTTACATTCACTATTAAACGTAGCCCTGAGTTCTACCATTGTTTTTCTTTTGATTTCACCAAACATTTAAGTGATCGCTTATCACGATCATTTAGGACTTTTTTCCAGCCACATTTCTTCCTCGAAGACGGAATGCGATGCTTCCAGTTTTTAATAATGCTTAACCCAATTTTAGTAGTTTCTGCAATCTTCTTAGACGCTTTCTCTGGTTGATGCATGATTATCATTCTCAAAGTGACTGACATCTTTTCCATGACCATGGGGTGTGTCTTTTGACATGGTTGTTTAAGAAATGAGAGGCAACTCAATGCATCAGTTGGGGTTAAATAACTTGTTGCCATCTGAAAGGTAGTTGCCCATGCAGTAAATATCCAATAGGAGTCTCGTACCTATTTGCTTAGTTAAATCCAGGTGGCGACTTTTTTTTTCTGCCCAGGCAATGTATGTTCAAGTGTCAAAAATTGACTTGAAAGCCCACTTTGTTGTTAAAAAAGAGGGTAAGAGATACATTTAGCTTCAGTGTACTGAGCTGAAAAATCTTTCAAATAGATTGAAATAACAATATTTTGGAGAAAAATGGTTGATGCTGAAAGACATCTGGGACCCCAAACAACAAGGCATTAATGTCAATGTCAGTAAAACACATGGGAAACGTCTGACTCCTTTCACACATTCTCCATCATGCCAAGAACTGTGTTTCTAAACACTATTGCTTTATTCATTAGTGGTCTAAAATTTCTAGACCCAGATCCTTCTAGATCACACACACACACACACGCGCACACATACACACACAAGCATTTGAGACAGTAGGTAAAAGTTTTTAAAAAGCCATAGGTTTTAGGTCAATGTCTGTCTGATAATGAATACAGATTGAAACACCAACTGTGATATTTCATTATCATGGCCAAACCATCTGGATGAGAGGACAGATTCACAGTGGCTTGATAAGACAGATGGCAATGAATTTCATGATAACAAATCATTTGATTACCTTTACAAAGGTTTCCTCTGGCCAATTTTAGGTCAGGATTACCACTCTTATAACTGTGGCCAAACTCATAGTCAGATGATTGTATCTTAGTCAAATTTTGCTTTGAAGTCAGGACCACTTAATTTAAGATAAGAAACATGATAAGTTTGCCTCTTTATAACTAAATTGTGTGTGTGTGTGTGTGTGTGTGTGTGTGTGTGTGTGTGTGTGTGTGTGTGTGTGTGTGTGTGTGTGTGTGTGCGCGCGCGCATTTGAGTAGAGTGGGAATATAAAAATATGGGTCAGTGTTGCAGTAGTGTGTATACACGAAGCAGAACAAAATGAGGATGTCTCGGTGTAACTACAATGCATGCTTATGAATCAGTTATTTACAAGACACCACAGATTCATTCCATCAGCTTGAGTGAAACAGATTCAGCAAAGAAGATCAGCTCGGTTTAAGGTCGTTAATTTCCAAACGAGGCATACTTGACATGTTTACAATGGTAAAATGTGTATATATTAAGCATGAGTCACACTGCAGTTGGGTTACAATCAAATGCACTGAGGAGGCAGAGAAACATGACACATCCCTCAAGAAATATTATCAAATTCACAGTGGGGCTTCTGTGACAGCAAACTTCAAGAACCGGAGGGATTTGGAGGGACTCGGAAAACTGACACGCTTTCTGTTTGTCCACATTAACACTGCCACACATGTCAACATCCAGTTTTGGCCAAGCGACCTTTGAGATAGTGATTGTTAGCATGCAAAGCTACCATGTCCAGCTCAAAGACAAGGTGTTAAGATGCCTCTCAAAATAACTGGACCTCTATGGTCTGTGCTAGTAGAGTAGAAAAAAACAGCCCGTAATGTAGCCAGCAGAGATTTTGACATTGTCCTTGTCTACCCACACTTTTTTATCATTTAATTTTGCTGTTGTCCAGTATTAATGGCTAATGTAGGACGACATTAAACTACTAACACGTGTAAATTTCCGCCCAAACACTGACTCTTGTTTTTATTGCTAATTACTTCACTCCGACGAGGAGCAACAGTGCAGCGTTGGTGACTTTACCATGGTGGGATCTAGTAGGAGCTTCTGGGATGGAACCTTCTGGAAGACTGGACTCACTGCCTCATTCATTACGCACATCCCCACAATGTCCATGAACGGCTCATGTCCTTCTAAATCAACGTTTAGAGAGCACGGAGCTGCCCCGTCCCCTGTTACGGGCCTTCGTAGGACATCAAGCCTGGAATCCAGGGCTCTGCGAGAGGATGGCGCATCTTCAGACTGAGTCTGCTGTTTCTCGTCACTGAAACCGTAGCTTACGGTCAGCCTCGTGTGACCAAGATGACTTTAGATGATGGCAAAATCCACTCTTGTTTTAGCCAAGCCACACGTGTGTTAATGTGCTTTGCCATGGACAAAGGGGGTCCATTATGTGTGTTGCCACTGGTCACGTCAGGTGTACCACACCAAGAAAGCGTTATAAGAGAAGCCCCATATCCCCAATATTAAAGACTGAATGAGAATGAAGCAAACGTGTATTTGTCACTGATCACTGGCAGAAGAAACAGAGATGCAAGAAGACTTACCCAAAATACACCAATAAACAATGTAAGCTGAAGCCTTATGCAAGAAATACATGTGATCCAATGGGTGATCCATAATCCAATGGGTGATCCATAATCCAATGGGTGATCCATAATCGCTTCCCATCTGGAGGGTTCTGATCCCGTCACTGCAGTCACAATCTTGTGACATCACCCACGGGCATCATTCAAAACCATAACCGCAAAATGACTTCAATAATGATGCCATCTCATAATTGCCACGAGTCCCTTTGAGGCCATGTAGCATCATAGATAAACATGGCCAAAGAGGGACACTTGTGTGCTGTAGGACTCAGCTAGATGCTGAGAGATTAATATGAGCTAGCATTTTGGTATGAGGCCCAGAAGAGCTTCAGAACAGCCAGACAAGAATCTAAAACGTCAAGACACCAAAACAATAAACAAACTGTAAAACGACAACTCCAGGAATGGAAATGGAAAAAAATGCAGACTTGGTTCAAGTGGTGTAAACTAAAAAAAATATATATATTTCAAATTATTATCAGACTATTGACATGGTGGTGTGAAAGCCCTTGGCAGCAAGTGCCACACACTGAAACATCATTCAAATTGCTTAGATTTTATTTACACAATGTGTCATCTGTTTCCTTTTGTGTAAAAGTTGTCCAGGGTCTGAAATTTGATTTTCACTTCAGAGCCAACTGGAAGAAAGTGGAGACGCTCCCCAAGCTGAACAGTTGACTGTCAGCCAGGCTGAGGAAAGGCCATTCATGGACGCCGTCCCAGACTGTAGCTCATCAGAGCTGGCCGTCCCACCAGCCCCCGTACAGGGTGATTCCAAAAGCCGGATTCCATTACCAAGAACGGAAAAGCTTGGCACTGGATTCGTTTTTTCAAGAGATTCACTGGAGAATAATTGGCCTCAGACTGATTCTTTATGCTACTTTTGATATTGTTTCAAACAGCCTGAAGATTTTTCAGCTGAAGACGAGTTACGAAAAGTGTGGCAAGACAGAGCAGAAGCGAAGAGCTGACTGACATGTATTAAGGCAATCCCAAAGACAACAAAAAGTTATGAAGCCTGCTAGGGGTCACTTAGAGTAAATATTTGGACAACACAAAAATCTTTAGAAATACTCAAAGATTAGAAATCTATACTGTCAATTTATAATCTGTACCCACAGCTTTGTAAATTGCTTTGTAAACTTTGTGTTGAGGGATCTTAAAACTGCACTTTCATTGGAGCAAAGAAGACCCATAGAAATGCCCCTCTACTTTGTTTATGGCCCAGGTCCCAGGTCTGCATGAAAGTTATTTAGCATGTATGTTATGAATGAGTTCTTGAAATTCAATTGAGATAACTAAGTAGTCGCTAACACGTTTTGTGCAGTACACTCTGGGATGTCGTTCTACCATGATTTTACTGTGATTAAATTTGGCCGATAAGAGATAGCTATGATAGCTCTACCTTCCCTTTCTAAATCCAATTGCCTGCCATCTTTTAAGGATTTCAATAAACTAAGAATGCAGTTTTCAAATTCGTGGACACAGATAGCTAAATTGAGAGTACAATTTACAAATCCATCAGTATGATTCTTAAAATGAAGGAATAGTTAACAAATCCATAGAAACAGTTTATACATTTAGAGCACAGCTTTCTTAACCGCAGATACAGATTTAAACACAACAACGCACAGTGGTAAAGTTGGTTATTTACCAATGATCCACTTCTAAAACAGGAAAACAATGCGTATAAATACATTTGCTAACAAGGGAGGACACAAGACCCAGGTGTACGCAATTAAATGCAGGGGCATAAAAAACACAAGACAGGGAGAACTAAACAGGAAGATAAACAAAAGCACATGGCTGTAGTGCCATGTGACCTGCGATGGTATCGTCTATTTACAGTTAGAGGACTCAAGTGGTAACATGGCAAGGAGAGCGATGCTAATTAAGTTAATGCTAAACTCAGCCATTTGATAACTGTGAAATATTTGTAATGGATAAGCTTTATAATAACAGGGTTCCCAATACATATACATTCTTCCACAGGAACTGGAGAGGTCTTTAGAAGTTTCTAGAGACTGCTCTGTGACGGGCAGGGAGTGTGAAATAAAATGGAAGCGATCACGACAAGTCTCAGGGAAAAGGGAGGGTTAAATGTAGAAAGTGAGCAAACCAAACACCCGTGATAAGTTCCAAATTACGGATACAATAACCAGCAGTCAACTGGTACAAAGACGAACACAACGTAACAACACGACAACTGCCACTGTGGACGGTGGCGACCAGCAGGGGGCCGCCGTACCGTGACACGCTCAAGAACTAAGCATCTCATTTTCAGCTGGAAAATGGAAATCCTTGTTGTTATAGGATAAAGACAAGGCTCTTCTGTGGCAATGAAATGGAGGTTTATTATGGAGCACCCTTGAATAAAGAAAGCATCCTTAAATAAGGAAAGTACCATTTTTTCATTATTTTAATTTTCTGAGATTAAAAGCTTTCTTCCTCGCCCGACTCCAGTCCTTTAATCAGTTGGTGTCAGTCTTCAAATAAACTCAGGTTTGCTCCTTTGAGAAGAAGAATTCTACGTCTCTCCCACCTTGCAGAGTATAATTCCAACGCTAATCCAAGCCTAATCTAGCTCTCATATTAAGATGCTACTGAAGGACATGATGACCAGGTCATGGTGTGTTAGATTAGGTATGGAACCACACACTGGAGAGCTCTCAAGCGTCAGAATTTGGTGTACATATAGTTTCTTATGGAGACCTCATAAAAAATGAACTATTGTGAATGACCTGAATACAGCCAGAAATATATAAAAATTAGTTAGCATTAAAGTGTATTCCCTTTATTTAGCATAACATTACCTCTAGACATGTTTACTTACTATGTTCTGTGTGCTTAGTTATGTTAAGTACTGTGTTTACCTGAGTTGTCTGCCTCCCCGCTATGTGATGCCTGTCACATTAGAGTAGGTAATGTGTCATATAGGGCATGTGTTGTATAGGGCACATGTCACATAGGGCCTGTGTCACATAGGGCATGTGTCACATAGGGCACGTGTCACATAGGGCACATGTCATATAGGGCACATGTCACATAGGGCACGTGTCACATAGGGCACGTGTCATATAGGGCACGTGTCATATAGGGCACGTGTCACATAGAGCACGTGTCATATAGGGCACGTGTCATATAGGGCACGTGTCACATAGGGCTCGTGTCACACAGGACACGTGTCACATAGGGCACGTGTTATATAGGGCATGTGTCATGTAGGGCACGTGTCACATAGGGCACATGTCACATAGGGCACGTGTCATATAGGGCACGTGTCACATAGGGCACGTGTCACATAGGGCACGTGTCACACAGGGCACGTGTCATATAGGGCACGTGTTATATAGGGCACGTGTCATGTAGGGCATGTGTCACATAGGGCACGTGTCACATAGGGCACATGTCACATAGGGCACGTGTCACATAGGGCACATGTCATATAGGGCACATGTCATATAGGGCACGTGTCACATAGGGCATGTGTCATGTAGGGCACATGTCACATAGGGCACGTGTCACATAGGGCACGTGTCATGTAGGGCACGTGTCACATAGGGCACGTGTTATATAGGGCACGTGTCACATAGGGCACGTGTTATATAGGGCACGTGTCATATAGGGCACGTGTCATATAGGTTACATGTCATATAGGGCACGTGTCACACAGGGCACGTGTTACATAGGGTATGTGTCACATAGGGCACGTGTCACATAGGGCACGTGTCATATAGGTTACATGTCATATAGGGCACGTGTCACGTAGGGCAGCACATTCCCTGACTGATGTGTCCTGTGGAGTGTGCCTTGAGTAGTGGTCAACACCACCCTGGATAATGTCCTGCTAAGAGCAAGCTTTTAGCCAATCAGGCGCTGCTAAGAGCAAGCTTTTAGCCAATCAGGCACAGAGACATTGTGAATTGTAGACCGGGAGACCCCAGGAAGTTTCCTAAGGATATACATCCAGTATACGCCTCAACAGTGAAACCCCAGTCATTCTTTGAACGGTATCATTTAGCCTATGACATTGTTCGTCATTGACATTAATTAAAAAAAATACTGCCCACAAACAAACTCATTTGGAAGTGAAAAAATATAGACATCCAAGGTCTAATAAGTCGTTCAATGCGTAATGCTCAGTGAATGAATTGAGGACCCATGTCAACAGTACCTTGCATAAAAAATGGATGACAGATTAAACGTGAAGTTGAACCGTGAAGGTTAAAGAGAACTCCAGAGGATCAGAAGAGAGTAGCACAGAGGGACGTTCAAGAGTCACTGCAGATACACCAGAGTCTACAAACTGAAGGCTTGTCCAGAATTGGCCCGGTTAGGAGTGTTCGTTTTCTTAGGCTTGGATCACGGAGAACGAGTCAGAGAGATTGAGGAGCCGTGTCCTCCTAGAGTTTAGGCTTTTTGAGCAACAGGTCCTGGTGTAAAATATCACTTCAGATATTGTCCAAAGAAGTTCCATTTGTTTTTAGAAAACAATATTATCGGCATCAAAGTGCTGTGTGGAGGTAAGCACACATTTTCAGTTTGAGATATTTATGGAATATGTTTCAAAACTAATGATTTGGTGAGTCTTTTATTTTATTTTACTTTATTTGTTTTTGCCTCATTTCCCCTTATCCATAATGTGGCCATAACGTGATTGGTTACACACACACACACACACACACACACACACACACACACACACACACACACACTTCCTTCAAATTGCTTTAAGTTAACTAAAAGTAACAGGGCACTTATGTGGCCCGTGACTTCGAACAGTAGCATTGTGCTACTTATGAAAACAAACAAGAGTGTGTCACCAAGAACAACGACCATCTTGAACTCTGGATCTTGGTGGAGAGGAAAGACGCAGCAACTCTGTCGCGATGTCTCGCATTTCACCTGCTGTAGGATTGATTTAAAAATGTTATTATTGCTTTGGAAGGGACTGGGAGGTCTGGCCCCACAGTACATTGGGATGAATCATTACTCTTCTGGCAGGCCCTTCCAATCTGCTGAAATTACTGTGTCTGTTTGTGCATTTTCACTTTCTAATCCAAGACTGTTTTTTTATTTTTATTATTATTTTAATCCTTTTTAGCTATACCATTGGATTGTTGTTATAAGTGCTAGACGAATAAATGTAATTGATTGAATAACAGTATGTCCAATATAATTATGGTATGATTAACTGTAGAGCTGGTCTTCATCCAGATGGTTCCTTACACAGGCGTCACGACGGGGGTGGCCACAGCCTGCCCGCATGTAAATCAGATAATACGCTTCATATAATGTGCTATTATTGCAGATCAAAATACCAGTGTTAAACAAGAGACGGTAAACAAATTACTGTGACTGTGACAGAATGCTCCATGAAACCACTTCATATTCTAGAGGCGGTGCTTTGATGGAACACGTCTCTTGATTGCAGTACAACACAAGACCTTAATGCTTTACATTTTAACCTGGATTGTTGAGGAGAACTAAACCACACGAGCATTAGCACCACACAAATTTACAACATGTACTACATTTCCCAAGATTCCCAAGAGTTTTATTTATTTATTTATTGTCGCATGCATGGTCACACAGCATGATGAAATTCCTCCAGTTACCAGTGAGATATATTTATACGAAAAGAAAATAGCCCCAGAAAACAGAAATGCCCCAGTATCTTTCAAACGCTTGAGCAACTTACGTTTTCAGTTTGTTTTGAAACAAACTGTTCGCTAGCAGGAGCAAGCAGTAAAATGGGCCTTCACTAGTACTTAAAAGCGACTATCCATGTATAACCATTTAACTACCAAAAACACATATTAGGCCACTTAAGTAAAGGCATTCACTATGTTAGCGAAACGGAGCACTGCTAACATAAGCTTATAAACTGTGAAATAAAACCAGGAAACTGCTCCTTTTGCAAGGTTGTTTAGCTAGATAGCATGAACTGAAAATGCAAAAACAAATTTAGCCTATATACTTCACATGCATTTTTTTTTATCTAAAAGGAATGATATCACATCTACATGTGTGATAACGCTATTAAAATGAAATGTAAATCGTTGCCCAATAAAACCTCATGACAGACGTGAGAGATCAGTCAAAAAAATTAGCAAAAAAGAGGAGTGAGAGGACAAGAAGAAGAGTGAAAGAGAACAGATGCAGAAATGGGATAAACAGTGAGAGAGAAAAACAGAGAAGAGAGAGGGCATGGTCTTAAAAAATGCATATGCATAATGTGGCCCCTTTGACTGATCACAAGATTAAGGGGCTGGTCTGAGCCCAGTGGCATGATACTGTAGGTGGGTGGAGGGGGTGGTGATGGGTGGGTGGAGGGGGTGGTGATGGGTAGGTGGAGGAGGTGGTGATGGGGGTGGAGGAGGTGGTGATGGGTGGGTGGAGGGGTTGGTGATGGGGTGGAGGGGTGGTGATGGGGGTGGAGGAGGTGGTGATGGGAGTGGAGGAGGTGGTGATGGGGGTGGAGGAGGTGGTGATGGGGGTGGAGGGGTGGTGATGGGTGGGTGGAGGAGGTGGTGATGGGTGGGTGGGGGGGGGTGGTGATGGGTAGGTGGAGGAGGTGGTGATGGGGGTGGAGGAGGTGGTGATGGGTGGGTGGAGGGGTTGGTGATGGGGTGGAGGGGTGGTGATGGGGGTGGAGGAGGTGGTGATGGGGGTGGAGGAGGTGGTGATGGGTGGGTGGAGGGGTGGTGATGGGGGTGGAGGAGGTGGTGATGGGGGTGGAGGAGGTGGTGATGGGTGGGTGGAGGGGTTGGTGATGGGGTGGAGGGGTGGTGATGGGTGGGTGGAGGGGTTGGTGATGGGTGGGTGGAGGGGTTGGTGATGGGGTGGAGGGGTGGTGATGGGTAGGTGGAGGAGGTGGTGATGGAGTGGAGGGGTGGTGATGGGTGGGTGGAGGAGGTGGTGATGGGTGGGTGGGGGGGGTGGTGATGGGTAGGTGGAGGAGGTGGTGATGGGGGTGGAGGAGGTGGTGATGGGTGGGTGGAGGGGTTGGTGATGGGGTGGAGGGGTGGTGATGGGGGTGGAGGAGGTGGTGATGGGGGTGGAGGAGGTGGTGATGGGTGGGTGGAGGGGTGGTGATGGGGGTGGAGGAGGTGGTGATGGGGGTGGAGGAGGTGGTGATGGGTGGGTGGAGGGGTGGTGATGGGTGGGTGGAGGGGTTGGTGATGGGTGGGTGGAGGGGTTGGTGATGGGGTGGAGGGGTGGTGATGGGTGTAACTGTAGCAGCACTATAAACTTGTCATCATCTCAGTTTGGTCAAGTTGCCTGGACTGGGCTGCTAAATACGACATGATTAACTGAGCTTAAATCAATGTGGTCATTACAGCCAGTGAGGGGACTCAACTGCTTCAACCAGTATGAATCGTAATTCTTTGTCACTTTAAAATTGAAAAAATAGACCTTTGTTAAACAGGCATATTCTTCATTATTCTTCAGTTTCTCCATACACTCCTTGGGCTTGAGCATATTGTTAAAAAAATAATTTAACAAACAGAATCAATAGAAACTTTGAGGTGCCTCCATACACCCATGATGTGTCCTGACACTCAGAGACGGAAGAGCATGAAATACACACACACCCACACACACACACACACACACACACACACACACACACACACACACACACACACACACACACACACAACCCCAAACAAATCACCAATCTCTCTAACTCAGTAACTTGTTTTTAAGAGTAGTCTGTTGCAGTGCAGGGATCTGTCTCAATGCCCACGGTCAGACACTCAATCACCTCACAGCTATATTTGAGTTGTGTGGGGTGGTTCATGTTTAATTCATGGAGTGGTCGCACCAGCCCATTCCGTACATCGCCACGGTTACACAAGTTGTTCTTCCATCACCACAGACACGTTGTTGTAAATCGCTGAGAGAGACTCCCTTACATTCAATACAACAGCTGGGTACCTACCCATCATGCCCTTGTGTTCTCCACCATCAGTTGGTCTAATAAAAGCCCCGTGCTTGTTCCACACGCCGCTTGAGGATGGCCGCACGGTCCAGACGCACTCATGACCAAACACCTTTAATTTTCCATCGTTTTTCTTCTCTTGTTGTGTAAAATGTTGTATAGGGCACCCTTAGAGAGGTTTCCCCTTGTGTAACATTGCAGGTCTTGCGGTATCACTGGTCTCTTCATTTGGCTCAATGCTTGTCCAGAAAACAACAACAGAAAATACTGGGAAGCTCTTCTATTTGAACGTTTGGGAGATTTTTTTTTCATTTTTTTTTTTTTTTTTTTTTTAGAACAAATCATTGTGCAAGAAATCCGGCATCATCGATCCCGGCTAAACTGATACCACGATGAGGAACTGTAGTTCTATTTTACAATAGGAGTTAAAAATGAACAAACAACTCTGCTCCTCAAGGCCCCGCTGCAAAATGATGCTTTAAACTGAAACTGAGTAATGAGGCCTGTAATGTTAACATACCTGTGGATGAGCATTTACTACGATCGAGTCTTAGAAATGTTAAGACAGTCAGGGACGTTATTATGTTTTCGTGTGTCCTACCACACAGACTTGGTGTGTGAGTTGAAAGAACACGGCTGGCAGGTATATAAGGGCAGCAGAAAATAGGTGCGGGGGGACTTGTAGCTGAGACATTTTTTGCTTGAGGAATTTGGTTCCAGAGGCTTCAAAAGTAAAGGTGGCTGTGAAGGAATTGTCTGGGGTAGCTGACAGGGCTAGTCAGTGCCTGCAGATGAGGAGGGCACAGGCTAGTTGGGGAAATGCATTATAACGGTGGAATGGCTGAGGTGTTCTGCGTCTCGGGTACACCGAGGACTGGACAGGCGAGTGGGTTGTTGTGTCATGTCATTTGTTAATATGGTGGATCCAGACGGAACTGGAGGCTCTGAACATGAATCAGTGGTGCGGGCCGAGACGGGTGTGGTCACCCGGTGGGTGATTTGTTTGGATCTGTTGTGTTGGGGAATGTTTGTTGGTATAGTAGGTCAAATCCAAATTTTACATATTATTTTACATATCACATGTTCATTTACATATAGATTGCGCTCTATGTGTAAACTCTAATGGTTTGGAAGAGGATATTTGACAATTCAAAGTCACTATACAATTCAAGAAACCTTCACATCTATGTAATGACACTCACCATACATTTGCACTGATAGAGTTATCAGGAAGGAGAGGGAAAAACACATGCTTTTCACTTTATTAAAACAAATCAGACCAGAAAGGTTCAGATCAGACCAGAACGGTTATCAAAGGAGGCTTGCACGTGGATTGTGACATGTGTGAAGGTTCACTGGAATTCACAAAGTAATCAAATTAGGTTGCCTAAGGGCGGATAAAATTGGGGCAAAAACTTCTTTCAAGACTTTAAGTCATTTTCCCCAGGGAGATTTGAAAGCCTTAATACCAAACGTCCTTTAACTGCAATCTGCATCAGTTTACGACCGTCCCTCAAATTTGAAACGGTGTCAAGTTTCATTTTACAAATATTTTATGCTGATCTTGTGCTGATTACACAAAATTATGGGTTTTCTGAAGTCTGCACGGTCCTTGTCAAAATATTCTATTTTCAGTGGGACAGTCCTGGTCAAATACATGCCAAATTTTTTTATTAATTATAGTAATGTAAAAAATAAAAACAATAATGTTGAACATCTTAACAGGTTATGTTATGTGTTAAAACACAAATAGCTCTCTGTAGTTCCCCAAAGTATGGGGAAGGATTTGTTGTTATTTAATGATGCATATTGCATAGAAAAACTACATAATTGTACAACTCTGTTGTATTTATCATGAAGCACTCTTTTAAAATATTAATACAAATAAAATTGAATGTAATACAAATGAACTGAATTGAAAAGTTTAGCATATGCAGGCCTGCATCTGTTCCTTGGGGCTTTACAGTTAAAGCTCATTTGTTAGGTCCTTTGTGATATAGTTGATGATCCATTTAGGGATTTCTATTCAAATTCTTCAGTTCAGAGGAATGTTTTTCACATGCCAAAATCAGCCATTCTTTGGGAAGTGGCACTGATAGGCACACACCATCTGAATGTATGATGTACAGGGGGCATGCATGAACTACAAAAGATGTGGTAGTAAGGTTTATGTACTTTAGCCCTACAGCCTGATTTTTTAAGTGTTCTAGTGTGTCAGAGTTGAACAAACATTCTCCTTTCGGCTACCGATTTTGAGCTGACAATCCCAAATGTCGAAGTACAATGGTTCAAGATAGTGTTTGTTTGTGTGTTTGTATGTGTGTGTGTGTGTGTGTGTGTGTGTGTGTGTGTGTGTCTGTGTGCGTGCGTGCGTTTGTTTGTGTGTGTGTGTGTGTGTGTGTGTGTGTGTGTGTGTGTGTGTGTGTGTGTGTGTGTGTGTGTGTGTATGTGTGTGTGAGGGAATGAGAATTCATGGTGTAGGAAAGGCTACATATATAAACAAAAAAACAATTTAACATGATAGCTAATATATATCTGTAGACAACAATGCTAATAATTTAGATCAGCAAACACTTGTCTATCCTAAATAGATGATATCTGTCCCTTGACAGAATCACAATTCATTAAAGAAATTATTCTTCTATCTATCTATCTATCTATCTATCTATCTATCTATCTATCTATCTATCTATCTATCTATCTATCTATCTATCTATCTATCTATTTATCTATCTATCTATCTCTCATCTCCCCGCCCCCTCACCCCACCCCCCCTCCCCATCTCCCCACCCCCCACTCCGCCCCCTCTCCCCATCTCCCCACCCCTCACTCCGCCCCCTCTCCCCATCTCCCCACCCCCCACTCTGCCCCCTCTCCCCATCCCCCACCCCTCACTCCGCCCCCTCTCCCCATCTTCCCGCCCCCTACTCCACCCCCTCTCCCCATCTCCCCACCCCTCACTCCGCCCCCTCTCCCCATCTCCCCACCCCTCACTCCACCCCCTCTCCCCATCTCCCCACCCCTCACTCCACCCCCTCTCCCCATCTCCCCACCCCTCACTCCGCCCCCTCTCCCCATCTGCCCACCCCTCATTCCGCCCCCTCTCCCCATCTTCCCGCCCCCCACTCCGCCCCCTCTCCCCATCTCCCCACCCCCCACTCCGCCCCCTCTCCCCATCTCCCCACCCCTCACTCCGCCCCCTCTCCCCATCTCCCCACCCCCCACTCCGCCCCCTCTCCCCATCCCCCCACCCCTCACTCCGCCCCCTCTCCCCATCTCCCCACCCCCCACTCCGCCCCCTCTCCCCATCCCCCCACCCCTCACTCCGCCCCCTCTCCCCATCTCCCCACCCCTCACTCCGCCCCCTCTCCCCATCCCCCCACCCCCCAAACCGAATTTTCCTTTTTTCTCTGGAAACTTTGATTACTTCACTATGTAGATATATATACACACTCTTCTGGATAGAGATATGGATGTTGTTCCTGGATCTGCTTCTCCTAGTTTCGGGGTCATGACTGCTCTGAGTGCTCCGATTACCACAGGAACCACTGTAGCCTTCACTTTCCACACACACACACACACACACGCACACCCACACCCGCACCCCCCCACACACACACACACATACACACACACCTTTTATTTCTACCAATAAAACCTGTCATTGCAGATAATATTAAAATTCACTGTGGTCTGAAAATCTGTATAGAAAACACTGATATTAAGATCCACCCAGTGTGAAGTAATATTTGGAAATCGCAAATTTTAGATGTAGATTTAAGTCAGTTGATACTCCTTAAGATATGCCATGCATAAAATCTGGTGAGATCTATGTGCTGTGTGGAAATGAAACCCTTGTTACACCATCCTGAGGAAATAAACGCAGACAGTTTTTAATTCCAGGAGGGTGTTTTTGTGAGCTTCAACTCTTTGTGAATGGGGCGCAGACATTCCTACCTCATGAATACAAATATCTGTCTGTCTGGCCAAATAAACCTGGGAAAGTCAACTAGCAACTGGGGCCCCACATCGTCTGTTGACAGCATATTTAATGCTTGGTCCAAATTTCTGGACGTTCTGAAGCGGTCAGAGTTAGAGAGGCTCTGAGGTGTAGGGGTGAGAGGTCGTGATCAGTGAGGCTGTCGTCTTCAACGGTGCACTCACCCTCTCCGCTCAGGAGCTCAGCTCGGACCGCACCGCAGGGACTGGAACAGCCAGCGTGATGTTACTTCTGGCTGGATGGCAAAATGGGGCACGCAGAACCATCCTTGGTCATAAGGGATTTTCACGTCAAGTCCAGCATAGATTTTGTGAAAATCAGACGTGCATTCTGATGAACCTTGCACACCAAATCAGGGGCAAATTTGCTAAAGAAAAATAGCATGCCACGAAGGATTTGATAGGAATGGACTTTTGAGTCAACAAGTTTAGGCTACTGGCCTGAAGACAAGCTCAAACAATTCAAAACTTGACATACTTCACACTTCTTCACACCGTTCCAAAGAAAAGACAAGAACATAGAAAAGTGTGAATGAGGCTACAGAATAGCACAGGTGCATAATCAATGTTTTTATCAATACATTTTATGTTAAACCTGACTGATTGATTTGCTTACTTTAACATTTTTAACATTTTAACAACTTGCGACCATAAATTGAAAAAGTCTTATTTTCTTTTTCTTTTTTTAAAGTATTTGAGTTGGTATGAATACTCAACTCTCAAGTAACAAACCAAGCCCAAACACTTCAAGCCCAAACACATATTTCATATGTCAAAAATGGTCTCAATGATCTCCTCTTTCAACAAGCCAGCACCACTCTGAGCTGGGATACCAGAGGCAAAAGTGAGCAGATCGGTGCATCTGGAGGTAGAGATTCATCTGAATGTATAAACTAGACAGAGCACCTTCAACTGGAGAAGAGAGTGCATATTAACTCTGGGGAGCCGGCTAAGGGTTTCTAGAGTAAACACAAACAAGGCTGGGAAAACAAAGAGAGAGATAATGCAACAAGACACCAGGGCAACAAATGATGCGGTGGAGGTACGTGGGTGAAGTCGGAGCAGGACGGGGTCAGACGGGGTCAGACGGGGTCAGGCAGGGCCAGACGGGGTCAGACGGGGTCAGAGGAGATGTGCTGATTTGCTTGTTTTGTTTTGTTTTTATCATGTTGTCACAACCACCTTATAAATTATATTTTTTGTTGTGGATTTATTCGTACTATTTCTGCAAAGTCCTTTCAGCAACATTTTTTACACAAGAGATGTAATAAAGTAATGGACAATATCAACAACAACAACAATACTATTTTTGGAATATAAGGTGGAGAAGGTATGGCGGGGTCTTTAGGACAAAAAAGATTAATTATCTTTCACGATTCTATTCCTTTGCATGATTTTCATAAAATAAAACAATCAACAGAAAAACATTTCACTACATTATAAACCTCCAATTTGATCCAGAATAAATTTGAAACCACCCCCTATCATCTGTGGAGACTCCATTTCCCACATGCCCCCAGTACCTTTTTCCATCATACCTTCACTGGCAACAAATTAAATGTGTGAGCAAACAAAAAAAAATGCAAACACACTAAATAAATAAATATGAACAGCAAGTTTTTTTGAGCTTGATTCGATGAACAAGTGCAAATACACAAGGGGCTGCTTATCTCTCTCCACACCTTTAGCAATAACGTTACAAAAGTCAGTGCAAGACTTTTTTCCAGCAGCAAAATAGACCCTGTTTAAATGTACCAAATTTAAATGTACCAAATGACATTCCTTCATTCAGCTGTGGCAAGTGGTTCCTAACAATATTAATGCTCCATATGTGAATTGCAAACCTGTATTAAGGTGTGCAGCAGATATATAGTGTGAACTCATAACTGGTCTCTTCTATTTGTGCATGATGGTTGTACCAGGTCATTTTGCAAAGTATGAAATGAGCTGTTAATTTCAAATTAAATAATAAAAGACATCATGATTTAATTCGCCAGCTTTCAGAGGCTTTTTGGCTTTTGGTCTTTGTGCCAAGCTCCATTGTCTTTTCTCTTGGCTCAGAGCTCACCATGAATCTCAGTTTCATATTGGATTACACGTTCAGCTCAGAATCACACAGCAATGAGTCTGTGTTAATAATCAGCACACACACCTTTTGTGACAGTAATCATGGGCTTTACATAATGGGGTTTACAGTGTGATTATTAGGCTGTGGAGCTACAACGGACCTTTTGGTAGATTTAGTGATACAGAAAAAAAACTGCATAAGTAGATATCAATAGGTTGGCTATGGGTGTGTTTAACCTTATCAAAATTCTTCTACAAAACATGATCTTTACAATGCAGTCAGAATTAAATTAGTCTAAACTTTTGGGTGTTTCCATGAAGGACAATTATAATCACAGTATTGATTGAAACCATGACCAGATGTTCTTTGATGCTGTATATGTGGGCAGCGCTCCATCAGGGTTTTGGAAACAGGTTTACGGGTCATTACTGCACATGTCCAAAATTTCAAGATGGCAGCTGTGTCATGACCAGCTGAGACGTTCCAAATCTGACATGTTTGATTCAAGTGGTTTTTAAGTTTGTTGGGTGAGAAAGAATAAAAGGTCAATATGAATTTGCTTTAAATTCAAGAAACCAGAAAATTGTCCTTACATCTAAATCATGGATTACTCCAAATACCAACCAACAACTTGGTTAAGAACATTTGCTTAACTTGGCAAAGCAGGATGTCACTCAACGTACTGTCCTAAACATTTAACTGAACTGAACTACAATCTTTTTGCTTTGAAATTCATAGATATTGATTTTATGTTATTTTGTTGAAAACATAGATTAAAAAATGGTTCATTTACTTGGACAAATATATATCCGGCCACTTTAAAATGCATCCAATTAGCAGGCCCTTTAAGGTGGATTTTTTAATTATATTTGCCTCTAAGCACCAGTCCACCCTAGGCTGTGGCCCCTCTTAACACATTTCTGGCAATTAATTTGCATAATTTAGTGCTTGTCAGTTGAAAAGTAAAATAATTTGCTGTAGTGATACAATGTTTTGCAACATACATACATAATGAGTTATTTCTGGTGGCCTCATTTAAGATGTTTTAACAATTTTAGAAAGAAAAAATAAGTGCAGAGATACGAGGACAGAGGTGTTTGGTAGGCATCCACAGTTGTGCTGTTGACTCAGGTAAAACATGCAGTGTTTGGCCAGACAGACAAAATAAAGACAGAACCTGCTATGCACAGGCTAAAAAATATGATGTCAGATAAGGTAAACCTCCAGGAAGGGTCGAAAATAGAGGCAGAAAAGAGTTCATAAAAGATGTTTTAGTAAAGACCTGAGAGAACTTCTGTCCCTGTGGGATTACTGGAACAGTAGAACTAAGCACTGTGTGAGTGTTGTGAAACCCTGGCTTGGATAGGTATTTATGGAACACTGTTTTGTGTATTTACACAGCAACATGAATGCATGATCTTGTGAAGTTTAAAAAAAAAAGTTCTGAGTCTGTAAGCCCTATCTCATTTATTCAAAGAGAACATGTTTTAATGCTGAGAACAGTTCGGAAACAAAATGGCTTAGTTGTGCTTATGGTAAATAAAAATGCAAAGTGACAATTGCAATTGCTTCACAGTGATTGTTCTTGCTTAAGAAGCACTACTTTAATACACCCTGAAATTGTAGAGGCGATCTGAGCACTTTGTGCGTGGATGATTACCGATTACTCTCCATATGCTTTTACATTGTGACTTTGTCACTTATTGTCCATTTTTGTGTCCATCATCCACCTGAAAAGTCATACTCTCCTTCTAGGTACACACACACACACACACACACACACACACACACACACACACACACACACACACACACACACACAAGAAAGCAACATTACAAAGTGGAAAGCAACACTGAAAAGATCAAAACTGAATGGAGGTGACCACACGCACTCACAGAGAGAGAGAGAGAGAGAGAGAGAGAGAGAGAGAGAGACTAGAAGACCACTTAATCTTGCTGTGGGCTCTCTCACCAGTGAACATAAGGGCCCGGTGTTGTGCAGCCGCACCAGAGTGCCACTGCAGAGTGTGGCCTGTCCCCAGAAGCAAGATGAAGATATAACAAAGGAGTGTGGAGATACAGAACCAGAGAAACCCGCACAACAATAATTACCAAGTGTTATAGAGGAGAGGAGGTTGCCAAGGCGACAGAACTGCCGGTGCAATGGTCTCAATGAGGTACCGTGTGGATCCCACGGGATGGTCTCTGATAACACCGTCAGCTTCCACTAACACACACTGCAGTGGCTTTTTCCATCCATTTCATTTTTTTTTCTTCACACGCATCACTCATAAAGTCCCCCCCCCCCCCCCCCCCCCCCCACATGCACACACACACACATTCTTCGTCTCATGTTTACAGACTAGAACAAGCCCTCTGGGACTCCCTGATGTCTTAGTGCTTACCAAAACCTGTAGGTCATGTGGCTAAATTGGACTGTACATCAGGTAAACACACACCGTAACCCAGGGTTAATGAAAACCAGACCCAAACTACATCAAAGAAACTGGGGGTGCAAAGAAAGCGAGCTCTGAAATAAGGTTCAAAGGCAAATTCTTTCCCTTAGGCCTCCAGGCTGGTTTGGAGAGGACTCTCCCCCAGACCTCATTGGACCAGTGGTTCCCAGTGTGTTCGACGTGTTCTCTTAGCATGGGGTGCAGAGTTCAAGTCTCTCCCACACAGAAGGACGATTGAATTCATTTTTAGACTCTGAATTGTTTCAGACTTTGAATCGGGAAACGTTAAACGTAAATCATTAATGGCATGTCCATACGTTGCACGATTAAGCACGTTTTATTTTACATGTATTGATTACGTAACAATGCTTAAAATGACCAGCTATATAACACGTTTGATCTTTACAGTTTTCAAACACAAACAACCATGTGGCACAGGGTGCATGGTGAACCCATCATATAAGTTGGAAAATGTATAACTCAGTGGACCAAACAACCACGTGTATTCACACTGCAATACAATACCAGTTCAACTGGGTAACTGCTTTTGCTTGGAGAACACCCTGTTTAGTACAGTAACGTTATTACAGGCAGCTGTAATAATTACCAATATAATGACTGTTGTGTTTGGCTACTTCACAGCTGATACACCATCTAATGTTGTGGCATCATTGGTACGTGTATCTTAGAGGAGAAAGAATCACATAAGAGAGCAACACATAAACCATGTGAGCCAAAATCATTTTGATGGGTGATGAGATTTTTGTTCGCTCCTCTGAAAGGAATCGGACTCCATTTTAAAGAACACAGTTAAAGATGAATGTCCAAGAAAGTGGGTCAGACAATTCACTTTCACTATACACCTACACACTTACATCTCTGCACATCCATGTATAGGACTCTGTGTTTGATGCACGTTTTGGACGTATAATCGATTATACCACTTAAATTCAGAAGTACTTTATATTTACCTTGTACTGGTTGTGTTTGAAGTGATCTGTAGTAATATCATGTCAAGAAACTGCAAAGAAATTCTTCTATGGCCATTAGGGGAGTGTATTTTCCCCAGTTAAACCAGTGGGTCGGTGGGAAAGGCCAAACTGGAGCTGAGACAGAGGCTTGAAGGTAGAACACACACATATGCCGCCTAATTTGAATCACTTTGCATTAGCAGCAGAATGTTACAGATCTTTCTTTAAAAAGTTCCTGTTTTGGATTTTCTGCATGCAATTTAAAACCAGAGGACAACCAAAACGGTAAAAATTTGCAGCTGCCTAATCTAGAGACGGCACAGATAATTTTACACATTTTTGGAATATTTGGCATCCTCACATATTAGCAAAACCAGGAAATGCATATTGACCTGCTAATTGCTTCCCTTAGGCAGGACCCCATGTAAGACACTTAAACAGTGTCCAGCATAAGTTACATTCATATGATTATCTATAAAATGGAAAGTGCCTGAGGTTCAGTAGTCAATGTCATGTATGCAAACACAGCTTCTGTTTGTTATGCCCTTGAAACTGCTGGAACTTGGTCAGGTTGTGTATTGGGGATGTGTAGACTATCAGCATACACTGTGAAGGAAACACAATTTGAATTTATGAACCCAAAGTCTAGATTGGGTCTCCACACCAAAGGCTGGACTAGATAAAGTAACTAATGTTTGTCTTTAGTTTTTATGTGTTTACAAAGAATTTCATTGTACTTACAGTTAATGAATTGCCCAAGAGCCTTGCATAACCGTTTCTAAAATTTGCTTCAAAAGATACTTTGATCTATTGAATGTTTAGCGTCCCTTCATGAATAGGCAGTTAGGTTGTCCCCCCAAAAACGACATAAGGACAAAACGGATAACTAACTGGGGTAGAGCAAATGAGAGCATGAGAACAGAAACATGTATTTTAAAGTATTTTAATCCCCTCTTCACTGTTTTCAAATGAAAATTATTTTATGGGGACAACCTTGTTAAGACTTTGTTGAGCCTGCTGTAGAAAGATCACTGTTGGATGCACATATAATAAAGCTACGACAGGTTAGAGCTGCACAAGAAGGCAACTTGATCGACTACAATTCGCTCCTTTTATTGGTTTCTTCCCGCACACTGATCTTCTCATCCAACTACACAGTCCGTGTGATAAACTTCTACATCGGTTTTGATATTTTTTGATAAATCAAAAATAACGAGACAGCGACGCCGTCGCCTCGCTCGCGCTGCCCACGCGCAAACGAGCGCGTTTTTTTAACCCCAACCACGCGTATTAATGCGCGCGCGGAGCCTCTCGTAGCCAGTCGCACCATTACTGGGATCATACTGGGACACGCCGCAACACAGTAACCATACTCGCTCGAGCAGAGCACCTGTCGTGCACACAACTTTATAGGCTGGCGATGCACTTCCACGCACAGGTTATTAACGTATTTGGTTTCTCCTAGCGCAGTCCTGCTGGCCGATAACTAGAATTAAATCAGTACCGGTTCCCTTATGTGTCACAAGTAATGTCTCTGAACCCGTCCGGATTTGCGCGAACACCTCGCAGCGTGTCTCCTTCCGTGCTGCATTGAGGAGGGAGTCTCGCGCTGCTCGGTAAATACGGAGGAGCCCGCGGCTCGAGCGCGCACGGAACAGGTCCACGGTTGCACTGAGAGCGCGCGCGCCCCCACGTCGGTTCCGAGAGATCAACTTGCCGACACCGCAAGAGGCTGTTCGTGCAGTCCGACGAGAAGCCGCCGAAGATGGTCCCGATCGCCGTGTGTGTGCTCGGATTGCTGGTGTGCGGCAGTCAAGGTGAGATGTGCGTGTTTAAACGGGACACGTTGCGCTCCTGCACGAGTTCCGGCTCCGTGTCTTTGGGTCGTGGTCGTGGGGAAAGAGGGATGTGATGGATCAACGCTTGGCAGGCGCTGGAGGGTTTCTTGGTCGGTATTTGGGAGTTGAGACACGTTCTTCTCAGGAAAATACACAAATGCGAGTGTTTACTGGGGAATACGCGGCGATGTGCTGATTATATGTGGACGTTTGTACACTATATGCGTTTACATGAACGTGGCACTAGGATTAGTTAATAGTTATATCTCCCCTGGCAAATGTTCTGTATAAAATGCGTGAGAATTGTATTGGTTACTACTAAAGCGTTTTGTGTTTGTATGTTTAGACTGTACAGAACTGTGGTCCATTTGGAAATGGTTAATGATGCGATCAGTGAATTTGTCTCATGTTGTGAAATGTTTATTACAACTTGACAAGTAAGCCTTACACTTCTTAGACATTTTCTTGATAAGGACTTCTTCATATTCTGGAAGAAGAGACATTTACGCGTTTTGGGGGTATGTTTCAAACACTGCACCTCCATGTCAGGGAAGGTTTCTCTCTCCTCACTTCATCTACTCGATTTGTTTTTGTGCTCTGTGTCTGTTCTTGCCCGATTTCTATTCTCTTATGTTTTTGGTTGCTGTTTTTTTGTGTAATTCTCCATATTTTGAGTCTTTGGGTTATTGAAAAGCATATATATAAATGTAGCGTTATTATTATTATTTTGTAAATTATTTTATAAGAAATAAACAAGGTAAGGATTCACCAGATCAGATTGCATAGCCTTTTACTGGGGTCTCACGACATACTGCATCTAGCTTCTGCTCCATTTGTAGATAAATCATTGTAGAGAAAGCCGAGAGGTGACTTATACCATGTGGCGAGATTGCTCGAGGAAGGATACCTTGACTTTTGGACCGTTATCTCGTAATTCATTTGCGTCGGCGACTTTACTGTCAGCACTCAAATGCACTTATGAGATCTAGGGGGCCTGTCGTGTGTGTTTTATTCGGATGCGAACTGCGCTTCCGCGGGCGGACGACAGGTGGTGCTAGAGTGCCGCACATTGATTTAAAGCGGCGCGGACACTTTGATGACAGGCGCGCGGCGTAATCAGACGTCTTGTCCGGGAAAACATGATTTTCTGTCACAAGTTAAATTTCAGTAGAAACGAAGGTCTTTGGGGCTCAGCCATCATGCTTATTTGGTAGCGCAAAGCAGCCATGAAGTAAAAATGAGAGTTCCAAATTTATCATAGGGTATTATTTCCGTGTGTCAAATATCCACTGAGTTAATCACTTCAGTTGACTTAAGCGTGAAAGCTCAGTGCTCAGTCGTTGGCAGTTGGAAGCGTTGTTATGGAGCACCATTAACGCCATAATATTTGAGTATAGGTTGAAAGAGGAGGCTGTACGTCCAACCTTTCCTGGACGTCAAAGAACAAAAAGTCATAGAAATCACATTTGACAATAATATAGGGGTCATTTGTTGACTCACAGGATGGCTAATTTGTCATCTTGGTGAGTAATGATATGGTGTGGTAAATGTCCGTAATTCTCAACAATGCCTAAACAGCAGGTAAATCTGTAAAAATCTCAATTCATATACATGTATTCAAGCCTCACTCATATACTTGTGGTGTTATGACCATTTGCATTAACAGGTAAGAATTTAAATGAAAAGCAATCTTGGATATAGCTACGAGTTTCGACAATAGGTCTTTTCTGTTGACTAACCATATTATATGGTGTGAGTATGTGTGTGTGTATGGGTGTTTGTGTCAGTCTTCAAAGTATGATCTGGATTGGTGCTATGTCAATTGTTAAAATTGACCATACTTTGGTTGTTGTGTTTGGGTTTTGTGCAGAGAGGGCAGTAGACTTTAATATCTCTAATTATGTTTTTGATTTTAATAAATGTGCTTGACCATCCATAATGTGTACCCTAGAAACATAAAAGAAGGCACTAAATCACCATGCAAGCCTAAAAAACACACTATGGTTTGAAATAGAGATCTGTGTCTAAGTAATCACTTATTTGAAGATAACTTGTCTTGTTGCGTTCAAAGTCTAGTTGTATGATGACTGTGTTTTAAAAGGCACACCCATCCACTTTAATGCTGGGTTAAACACAGGCAGCCTATTGGGGGCACTTTTAGTGAGGGATTTGTAAAGTAAAATTGATCCTGCAGTACATTGCTTTTGCTTGGAGTGCACCAATTCTCATGGCATGCCAACCAAGACCTGCTTGTACCATGCAGTGGTTCCTCGAACTGGAGAATACTGTTATTCTACTGAAATAGAACTACCAGATTGATGCAAAGCAGGACTAACTCTGCTAATCAGTAGCAACTTTAAAACAGAAAATCACACCTGCATAAATTGTTTCTTCTTCTATTGATCTACATTTGGGTCTACTTGTATGCTTACTAGCACAGCCAAACAAGTCAAGTTTACTGGTCACCAGCCTTACTTGAAATAAAATATAATAAATGAACTACATCTATAACTTTGTCTGTTAATCATGGTACAGCTTAGCTTGGGCCAAACTTTGCAAGATTGTGTAGGGAGCTGATACATTTGGTGAGCCGTGGTAGGGCGTGTCCACCTGTTCGAAACAGGAGTTCTGCTGGCGATGTCTGGCTTTTCTGAAACACATGCATTTCCAAGGCTATCATTTCAGTCTTTAGTGGCATATCAAACCTAGATATTATGCTATTCATTTATTCTGGCCATATTTATTGTAGCTTTGCTGGAACTCCCATGAAACTCCACAGGTTCTCCGCAGGAACTCCACAGGAACGTTCCAAATTGTGGGCTGACCTTGTAAATAATGGCAGGCAAATCATACACCTCCATTAGCAGATGTCTTCTCCTCCAAACAAGCAAATATACAAACAAGCAATCAAAAAGTTTTGCAATGTTGAAGACATGCTCACGAGGTCTAAATGAGATTGAGGCTGTGAGGCTTTGTGCCATGCTACAAAACGTGGGTGAAAATTTGTTTGTAGAATCTGATTTTATTCTCCTTATTTTTTTAATCATACAAAGAGGTTTCATCTCTCAACTTTATTATTTTTATCTGTGATAGATTAAACTTGCTCTGCTAAAGTGTAGGCGAACATGGCATAAGTGTCTCAAGACTGTACAGAGGCAGAACCCCTAGCCCTCTTCCATGGAGCATACAATCAGAATTACTTTAAAAAACCAGAAGGAGCTGCCTGTGAAACCTCACTTGACCTGTCCACCCTGCTGCTCAAGAAGCCCACGTGATCCATTCACTCCATTGATTGTGAAGCTCACGTGAACCTCTCCACCCTGCTGCTGTAAATGCCCACGTTATCTGTCCACCCCACTGCTCAAAAAGACCACGTGACCCACCCACCCCACTGCTTGAAAATCTCACGTGACCCGTCCACCCCACTGCTCGAGAAGCCCGCGTGACCCGCACAGCCTGGATACCTGTGGTGGTAGTTTGCTGCTGATCTGCTCCTGTGATTTATGCGGTGTTTCCTCCTGAACTCCCACGGCTCCAGAGGGAGGGAGTGCAGCAGTGTAGGTGTGGGGCCCGTCCAGAGGTTCATCTCACGTGGAGGGAAGGGGCAGGATGCTACGTGACTACACACACACACACACACACGCAAATAAATACACACGATGTACTTACGTGCATGCATGTACACTGCCAACTCTCCAATAACCCTTAAAGTGTTTATTTGTATTCAGCTGAATTAATAGTTACAGCTGTAGTTGACTTATAGATGTAAATGTTAATTTGACCCTCTACAGCATTTGTTAAATACTGGAAATACTGCACAGACTGAGATCAAATCAGCTTGCCGGTCTATCAGGTTGTACTAAAGCAAGGCCTGCAGCTCTACCTGTCCACAACACCTCACTCCTAATTGTAGTAAACCTTCTCTTTTTTCAGTTATCGTTGCTTCTGATACACTCCACGAGTTCTCTTACGCCACAGGAATATGGATCTCCTGTTGGAATGTCCTGACTTTATGGATGTATCTGACAATTGCTTGTGAACCTTTGAAAAACACACAAAACACACTGATATTGAAGAAAAGATCAAATTGCCACATTTTCTCTTGTTTGTAAAAGTCTTTGCACTGGGACTCTAATACGCGTGTGGTATTGAAAAATGACTCGCTAAAGAAGCTCACTAAATTGGTATGTGTCAAGTTGAAGTCTGGTGTAACACTTCAATCAATATTTATACTTTGCATTGTTTGATTTATAGTTTTTTGCAAGAAATCAGATGAATATGTTGGCAACCAAGGATTTTAAAGCTTCATAGTAGTATTAGAATTATTTGCTAACTTTCTTTTAAACAAATAAAGCACATAAGTTTATCAAGTCCCTTCGTCCTATGCAAGAAGATATCAAATGTCACTTTATTCACACTCCAGACATTTAAGTCATTTGGATTACTGTTAAATGGATAGCATTTTATTTCATTAATCACGAGAAGTAAACCATGATTTCACTTAAAGATTCAAGGCCTGCCTTGAAACTAACCTTTGCTTTGTCTTCAGGTAAGAGATGCATTTATTTCTCACCAATAGGTGTGTTTACAGCATCCCTGCATGGGACTGAATACTGAATACCAAGGACATTTGATGAGTCTCTGCACCCACAAAAATGTTTAGGCTTTATCAACTTTGCACAAGCATGTCTGTGAGTAATTGTGTTTTGGTAATTGCTTCCACACTGGTAAGTAATGAACACTGTGAAGGAGGTTGGGCCACAAGTTGTGTTTGCACCGTTATCTCTCCGTCGCCCTCTTTGCCTACTTCTCTGTCTTTCTTTAACAAACAGGATTTTATCTAGTTTAAAAAACACATGCATGCATAAACAAGCAAACAACCAAAAGAAATCGCTCCTTTTTTATTTCAGCGCTCTAAGAACGGACATCCAGCCCAACAGACATGTACTGAAGCGTTCTGTCAGAGCATGCATTTAAATCTACTCAAACCCTACCCACGAACCGCCCACGCACAGCCCACAAACAGCCCACGCACAGCCCACGAACCGCCCACGAACCGCCCACGAACAGCCCACGAACAGCCCACGAACCACCCACAAACAGCCCACACACAGCCCACGAACAGCCCACAAACAGCCCACGAACAGCCCACGAACCACCCACGAACCGCCCACGAACCGCCCACGAACAGCCCACGAACAGCCCACGAACAGCCCACGAACCGCCCACAAACAGCCCACGCACAGCCCACGAACAGCCCACAAACCGCCCACGAACAGCCCACGAACAGCCCACGAACCACCCACAAACAGCCTACGAACAGCCCACAAACCGCCCACGAACAACCCACGCACGTTTCGATAAACTGCTCACTTGCCACGTGTAGGAGGTGGCGTTTCAGATCGTAGGAAATCCGGCTTCTCTGTAGCCACGTTTTTTTGTTTGTTTTGGGCTGCACAGTTCTAAGTCTGGCCGTAGAGAGTGGTTTATTCAGAATTACTTATACTCTTCTTGAGTGGGTTGTAAACCTGCAGCAGCTGAATAGCAGTAGCAAGAAGGATCTTATGAACGCCTCCTTCAGATTACAGATTGCAGGCAACCTTTGAGTTAACCAAGATAGCATATGGTAGATATTGCTTTCTTAGGTGTCTTGCCAATCTGTTATTTATCTATGGTTGTTCTAGCCCAACAACGGCCTACTAGGTTCTCTAATTAGGCTTGAAATGGAAAACTAAACAACAAATACAAAACTTGCATCAGCAAAGTGGCAGTGGCAGCAAAACTCCTCAACACTCAACGGTGTAAAGTCTCACGAGACTTTACATGCTCCCACTTTAGTAAAGTCTTTGGTCTTTAGTAAAGTTTTTCTGTCGTTTAATTTTCTGCGTCTTCTTTCTGATGAGTAATTGCTTTCTTGCATTATGTCCCAGAGGTGTTTGTGTCGGGGCATGAGATTCTTCCCATCGGTTCCTCTGAAATCAAGTGATACGTGCTGGGAGTCAGATGCAGCCTGTAGTCAGGTGTCAGGTACAGAGGAGGGACATTCCTGCTTGGAATAATAAGCCTGAAGGTCAGTGTGCTCATTGGTACATGACACGCCCTTCTCTACCCACCGTGCCCCGCCCCCAGACCACACACCAATCAGAATCCATCAACTCTGCAGCTTCGAGACCAGCCTCACTCATGTATTAAGCACAGAACTATTTTGCTCCTTTCCTGGTTATATGCCTTGGTCTGTTTAACCACCCATCCGCTTGTCAGTCTCCCTGATATAACTAATGGGTATCCATTCACCAGCCCTGTCATCACATTTGTGTACATGGCCCTAGTGTTCCTGCTCCAATGGTTTGCTATCCCAGTTTATGCTGTTTATAACAGCGTCTCATCGTTTTCCTGTCCCTGATTCCTCTTTTGGCTACACCCTTTGGATTCATGTGCCAGTGACTTTTGCTACTGAAGCCTGTTTCGGAAGCCTGGTACTCCTTTTTCAGCCTGACAGCAGCAGCGTTGACTCTCATGTTCAGAAACACTTGGCTGGAGCATTTGTCATGTGTTTGAACCGCTCAGTACCCCATTACCTGATGGAACGCTCCAGATAGATAGATGCAGACAGATGCATAGTGTGAAACTGCTGTTGTCCCAGGATTCCTTGTGGAAACACCCCCCCATGAGATCCACTGAGGCGTCAGGGCTTCATGTCTCATCACTGCCTCACGAGCCCAGCTACACTTCAGGCCCTTGAAAACCCTTTTCATAGCTACAGCATGGGGGGGGGGGGGGGGGGGTGGTGGTGGTGGTGGTGGTGTCTCAGCAGCTCCTGATGACAGCTTTCAGCTCCACGGACAGCTGTGAGTGGGCGTCCTCGCGGGCCACACGAGCCTTCAAACAGACCCACACGTCGGCTGAAGGGACTGCCAGTCTCTTCACACCCCGTCGTGGGGTGAGAGGGTGAGACGGAGGGCGGGGTCAAAGAAGTGTGACTTCTGCATGTCCGGGGGCACTGAGAGTCACGTGCGAAATGAACGAATCAAAAGCAAGCGGTCGACGCAGGCCACCTGAGGCTAAACCTCTACCTCTGTGAGTACAGGAAACGTTCCAGTGATCAAGAGAAAGTTGTGGCACAAGGCACAAAGCCGAGAGAGAAATTCGAGTTAAAGAGCGCCGAGAGATTGATGAGGAGATTATTCCTTAGATGTGGTAAATTAATCCCATAAATTGTCCCAACGCGTTGTTTCAATCCCACGTGCTGGCGCTGTCTTTGTGGCAGCTTTGGCTGGCATCTTTATGGTCCACCGCGAAGTCTCCCGTTTCTTTAACGCTCCTTCATTAGACACAGCACGGCTTTTCATTCTGCGTTGCATTATTAAGACGGAGTGTGTGACTAATAGCAACAATAATAATAGCAGCTGTGGGGAGACAGTAACGATGGTGGTGTAGGGTCTTCATTGATTTCTCTTCACTTTATCACACTGTTGGAGTGCTTGGCGAAAAAAAGAATAATAATAATAATCATTGAGGCTGAGTGTGTAATACAACAGAAGGCCTCATACTAAAGGGCCCGAGCATCTTTTTAATCTGTGGGGAAAATTACTGTTTATATCTGATCTGAAACCAGTTGTACTGAATTCCTTTGAATGGCAAAAAGATGTGGTTCAAGTTTGGGTTACAAAACAAGGACATGGCAAAGGGGCTTGACCACAGTGCACAGCCAGACACAAGGCAGAAATGCTGTAAAAAGCTAGGTGAGTGTTTGGCAAATGTAGACCCATATATTCTCAAAAGTGCAATCTGCCCACCATTTACAAAGGCGGGCTTTCTTCACATTTCTGCACAGAAGGGAGGTAGAAGGCTGTTGTCAATCGTTGTACACCAAACCTGAAACCAATCAACACAAACTTAACAGATTTTCACCTGAGTATGCAGTGTAACCTCTTCCCATACCTCCCAAACACACACACACACACACACACACACACACACACACACACACACACACACACACACACACACACACACTTCAGCTTTTGTGTAACTTAACATAAGCAATTATGGATGCTGGTTTATAAAAAGAGGAGATATGTTAAGCAAAGTAATGGTATGTGAAGGGTTTAATAACTCAGAAATTAACTCCAACTTTACCTGTTGGCTGGCATATTTGAATATCATTTGATTTGCGCATAATTGACACACACATCACATGTTTAATGGAGTGTGGAACAGAAGGCATTAGGGAAGTATATTTCTGATGTATGATAATTACTCCTATTAGTCTTTCACTGTCTTTCCCCATGGCCGTCCTGTCTAGTCCATCTCCCTCTGTGTCTCTCTTTCTTCATTTACCCATGACAGCTACTGTGCAGGTTCATGACAGTGTCAAAATTGAGGACTTTAGAACCAAGAGTGACCTTGGCATTGAATTTTCTAAAGACTTAAAACTGGGAAGGACATTTACTGGGCAGTTAAAACTTATATATAAATCAACAAAAGCAACTTTCAGCACTCAATGTCGTCATATTTAAAAGGTTCAAAAGATGTAGACAATGGCACTTATACATTTTTGCTGTGTATTGCAGTGGTGAAACTGTTAGGAAATGAAGATGTTCATATGGGTTATCCTTTGAGGATCGGTGGGAATATCCCATAAATTTTGCATTATCAAAATTGGCTGTACAAGTCCTTGGCCTATGACTTCAAATTCAAATGTCCCCTCTTTACTGCCACTGGGCATAGTGGTTCTCACGTTGATGGTCACATGAAGTGTTCCGTCAACGATGGCTCAGCACAGCTGGAGTAATGAGGTGGAAAGGGTCTTAGCCGGCTTACGAGGATGTTGTGCAAATGAAATCTGGTTTGTGGCTATTAAATGCTACTCCAGAAGAAAAGCAAGCTCTGGAGATGTTCCCAGCAGAGTGCCTGTGGGCCAGCTCAACCCGCACACCAAGACCTCCACAATGCAGGAGGTGAAAAAATAAAAATGCTTCGTTTATGGCCAGACTGGCAAATCCAGAAGTATCAACTTGTATATCACATTTTATACGTGTAACAACCATGCACCAGCATGGTAATGATTTACTATGGAAATTTAACCCTTAAGATGCAAATATATTTAAATATAATCTACCACAGATTGCTTTTACCTGCATTTATAGAAATTTAATCTATCATATTGCACACATGAAAGATCAGTTGGAAAGTAGAAGGCAGTCATTCATTTGCATTTGCTGCTGACTACTGAGACTCTCATATTCAGTACATGAGGCCAGATCAGGTTCTGTCACCAGGTTAGGCAGTATATATTAGTATATATCAGTATTAGTATGTATAGTATGCATGTGCAGTATAGTTAGTATGTATAGTATGTATGTGTGGTATAGTACGATGAGAGGTAGGAGTTATTTTCATAACAAGTTTTCTTGGGCGCCAGAATTGTCTTCGTCCTTGCATCATTGACAAGTTGCTTCATGTCAGATCAGGTTTCACAAGGTGCTGAGATCACGTAAATGAAATCATCTATTTTAAAACAACTTACTTTTACATATGCATATAAAATAGCCCCAGCTTTTTCAGGATATAGAATATCTATGGAACAACAGCGTTCTTCTGCCCAGAGGCTTGAGGGTCTGACGGCACCGCCCCACGCACCAGTCCTGACACACAGCCTGCAGCAGCCTGAACGTCCAGACCTTCTCCACCCTCCACCTCACCCCCACCCCCACCCCCGACCTGTGGGCGTGCCGTGTCCACCCTGGAGCTCCCGCAGAGTCTAAGAGAAGAATACGCGGACACCTGTGTGAACTGTGCTGTTGGCATGGCGTGAGGTTTCTCCTGCGTGAACTGTGCTGTTGGCATGGCGTGAGGTTTCTCCTGCAGAGCGGCAGGGCACTCAAACGCGTAGGACAGACATCTGTGATCACCGGGGCCAGTGCGTGTGAAGACCGGCTCCGGTAATGATGCGCCATTATTGCAGCAGGCGGCCAGAGGCCTTTGCTCATATCTCATCACAGACGCCGCTACCCGCGTTCTGACCGAGAGACTCAAACGGCTCCGCAGGAATCTTGAACGCATCTGTGTCAGTGACACCCAGTTTACTTATTAACTTGCACGGCATCTGCAGGTTCACAAGGTCTGTCATGATAGCGGTCGTGATGGATGATAGATGTCGTGATCTGGTTCAGGGCGATGCTTAATGGAGTGATCTTCTGGTATACGCTGGTATTCCACCTGAAGCTCCTTAATGGAGTGATCTTCTGGTATACGCTGGTATTCCACCTGAAGCTCCTTAATGGAGTGATCTTCTGGTATACGCTGGTATTCCTCCTGAAGCTCCTTAATGGAGTGATCTTCTGGTATACGCTGGTATTCCACCTGAAGCTCCTTAATGGAGTGATCTTCTGGTATATGCTGGTATTCCACCTGAAGCTCCTTAATGGAGTGATCTTCTGGTATACGCTGGTATTCCACCTGAAGCTCCTTAATGGAGTGATCTTCTGGTATACGCTGGTATTCCACCTGAAGCTCCTTAATGGAGTGATCTTCTGGTATACGCTGGTATTCCACCTGAAGCTCCTTAATGGAGTGATCTTCTGGTATACGCTGGTATTCCACCTGAAGCTCCTTAATGGAGTGATCTTCTGGTATACGCTGGTATTCCTCCTGAAGCTCCTTAATGGAGTGATCTTCTGGTATACGCTGGTATTCCACCTGAAGCTCCTTAATGGAGTGATCTTCTGGTATACGCTGGTATTCCACCTGAAGCTCCTTAATGGAGTGATCTTCTGGTATATGCTGGTATTCCACCTGAAGCTCCTTAATGGAGTGATCTTCTGGTATATGCTGGTATTCCACCTGAAGCTCCTTAATGGAGTGATCTTCTGGTATATGCTGGTATTCCACCTGAAGCTCCTTAATGGAGTGATCTTCTGGTATATGCTGGTATTCCACCTGAAGCTCCTTAATGGAGTGATCTTCTGGTATATGCTGGTATTCCACCTGAAGCTCCTTAATGGAGTGATCTTCTGGTATACGCTGGTATTCCACCTGAAGCTCCTTAATGGAGTGATCTTCTGGTATATGCTGGTATTCCACCTGAAGCTCCTTAATGGAGTGATCTTCTGGTATATGCTGGTATTCCACCTGAAGCTCCTTAATGGAGTGATCTTCTGGTATATGCTGGTATTCCACCTGAAGCTCCTTAATGGAGTGATCTTCTGGTATACGCTGGTATTCCACCTGAAGCTCCTTAATGGAGTGATCTTCTGGTATATGCTGGTATTCCACCTGAAGCTCCTTAATGGAGTGATCTTCTGGTATACGCTGGTATTCCACCTGAAGCTCCTTAATGGAGTGATCTTCTGGTATACGCTGGTATTCCTCCTGAAGCTCCTTAATGGAGTGATCTTCTGGTATACGCTGGTATTCCACCTGAAGCTCCTTAATGGAGTGATCTTCTGGTATACGCTGGTATTCCTCCTGAAGCTCCTTAATGGAGTGATCTTCTGGTATATGCTGGTATTCCACCTGAAGCTCCTTAATGGAGTGATCTTCTGGTATATGCTGGTATTCCACCTGAAGCTCCTTAATGGAGTGATCTTCTGGTATACGCTGGTATTCCACCTGAAGCTCCTTAATGGAGTGATCTTCTGGTATATGCTGGTATTCCACCTGAAGCTCCTTAATGGAGTGATCTTCTGGTATACGCTGGTATTCCACCTGAAGCTCCTTAATGGAGTGATCTTCTGGTATACGCTGGTATTCCTCCTGAAGCTCCTTAATGGAGTGATCTTCTGGTATACGCTGGTATTCCACCTGAAGCTCCTTAATGGAGTGATCTTCTGGTATACGCTGGTATTCCTCCTGAAGCTCCTTAATGGAGTGATCTTCTGGTATATGCTGGTATTCCACCTGAAGCTCCTTAATGGAGTGATCTTCTGGTATATGCTGGTATTCCACCTGAAGCTCCTTTCTGCAGTTCTGCTCATTTCTGTTCACACTGGTTCACGTTTCAAATCAGCCTTTCCTGTTGCTGCCTTACCCTGCGAATTCCCACAAAAAGGATTCAGCATAACTGCTTTACAAATTACCAACAGTCAAATCTGTGGGTTCAGACATAGTGGCGTATGTGTGAAGTAACAAAGCTAGATGCTGGCACTGTTTTTTGCAAGCATATGTGGCCACTATTGTGAAATTAAGTAAACTGTGTTTACCTAAGAGAGACTAATTATGTTTGCTAAACCTGCAGTTGTCAGTGTGTTTTTTACAAGTAGCATAACCATAACTGGGGGCATAAAATCAATATATTTGCTGTTTATGTAATGGCAGTGTTTATCGTCCAACTGTTTGAGGGGGCTAAAGGCATTGTGTTTTCTCCTGTGTTGTGGGGTTTACCCAACAGAGCTAATAGTGTTTATCAGAGGCTGCAGTGTTAGGGAAAGGTAATGGTGTTTATCAGATGCTGCAGTGTTAGGGAAAGGTAATGGTGTTTGTTTCTCAATGATCTGGATCCAGAGAGAGAGAAACTGGTGGTGGGGGAAAGTAATGAGTCGATGGGTTCGTTTATCAGACCTGCTGGGGTGAAGTACATGAGTCATGGTTCTCTCTCTCTCTCTCTCTCTCTCTCTCTCTGACTCGTGACCTGCCCAACATTCCAGAAGTAAGTATTTTGTCCATCCAATTTGAGCTAGGCTCACAGCCATCCTGTATATCTCAGTTTTCTGAAAACAGCACACAGCACAAATTGGCCCAAATCCACAATTCAAGATCTCCCAAAGGAACCAGACAATGGGATTATAAATGGTCTCACCTATTAAATGACATCGGTTTGTCCATCATATTTCTATTGGTTTCAACTGGGTGTTCAAATGTAAATGAATTTTCTTGTCAGATAGTAGATAACGTGAACAAACATTTATTGATTATTTACAACACATTATTTACAGAATGTATCCCCTCAATCAAACATAAAGATTGACGGAGCATATTTACACATAAATGAAATAAAGTCCTGTATGAAGGAATGAAAAATTCACAAATGACGTAGGCTGTATAGTGTCAGCATCTTGAAAACTTAGATTTTAGACTCTCTGTCTTGTCTTGGCAGCACAGAATCAAAGTCAAACTGAAATGCACGAGTCCACCTACTGACAAGCCTAATGACCTCCACCAGCAACTCAGCGATGTCAGCTACACACTAGCTATATGCATCTTCTGTGGAGAGTTCTTCACCATGCAACTGAAGAGCATGTAGAGCAAGGGTCTAGTAACATCAATGTCATGGGTTTGATTCCCAGGGTCCAGTAACATCAACATCATGGATTTGATTGCCAGGGTACAATAACACCAAGGTGCTGGGTTTGATTCCCAGGGAGAACGCATGCTGAGCTCATGAATATGTAAGTTTCTCTGGATAAGCATATGCTGAATATGTAAATGTTAAGTTAACTTTGCCATACAAGCTCTCTTACAGTCCACCCATTTGTGTAGAATGTACCGGTATATTACGATGGAACCAAAACTCATGTTGATACAAGTCTTGCATGAGACTGAAAATTGCTGAGCTGCATAATTTAATTTTAGATTCTTGATTAACTAATATTGTAACTGCAATTAATCATCAATTAGTAATAAGCAACCCTAGTTTCAATGCTTGTTTATTGGGGTGAAAATAACAAAAATGAAATTACATTACCAGAGATTTTCAAAACACAAATTAGAAGATGGTTTAACATGCAAACAGCATGGGCAGACTTGTCTGGAAACACGAATACTAATCACATCTCAACAAACACAATCTACATTCTGTGTTCTACTCAAGACAGACGAGTGTAGTTTAGCAGCTCTCGTAAACCTCCTCGATATCACAGAGGGAACAGTCAAACAAATCACACGCTTCCATTTGCAATGCAAAAGCTCTGCTCTACGCATCTCTGCAGAGGGACCGGCAGTCTGCACAGCTGCCAGGACCCTGACAGTAAAAAAAGAAACAGAATGCGAGAAACAGTGGAGAGACGCCTGCTGCAGAAGTGTGTTTTAGAAAGGTCAAGACAGATGCAAACCATGCGTAACTTCTTCTTAACTTCATGTCAACTTTGTTTGAGCTTTGTATGAGATTCATACGTCTCCCGTGAATGTAACGGCCCACTGACGGAAACCTACAAGCTTGTCTGTTACATCCGGGACACGGGACCCTCCTTCACGCCAGCAACTGCGTTTCCAGGATGTATTAATACATTCTGTTCGTTCCGGATGTGCCAGTGATTCATTCTCTCTTTCTCATGGGGAAACCCTTGCTGAGCCCAAGGAGTGTCTGTGCAATTATTACCATGAGTTTTAAAAATCTTTTAAAAATATGAATTTCTTTACTTATTTTGTGGGGTATTATATTCTTCGCTCTGTTACGTAACCTAGGGATGCGCACAGTGACACCTGTTGCAACCTTCAGTGACGCATTTGACACTATCACAAGGGGTCGTGCAAAGTCGTACAGAAGTGCGAATATTAACGTGGTTTATTATTAGAACAAACAAAAACATATCGAACAAAGACAAGCCAGACAAAACTAATGACAGTATCCAGATATCAATAACTGATGACACATTAAGAAGGGGTTACTTGGATATAAGAACTAAACAACAGGAAATTCCTAAATTAGTAAACACATGAGATACAGACGTAATATCCAGTGCACACAGAGTTCCTGAACTCATGGTGGTTCTTGCTAATGAGAAAGAAGGAGGAGATATTGTTTGTGAGGTCACTTAGTTATTTATATGAACAACATAAACATACAGAAACACTACTCTGTGTGCAGTGGATCTGACCCATAGGATCTGACCCATAGCCTACAATCTGACCCATATTCTATGATCTGACCCATAGTCAGTTGATCTGACCCCATTTATCAAGCTTCCCAAGTATTCAGTATTTCAGTATATGCCACGTTGCCAACACACACCAGTCCTCATTCTGTGGCAGAGCCTTAAGCAAAAGAGGAGCTGAGGCATAATTTTAACTTCAGTATTTGACCAAAAATATTAAATAATCTTTATGTGCATGATATTTTGTGCACAGTATTCAGATTATATATATATAATGTCTTGAACTTTTGATTTTAATGGATTCTTGGAGTAAGTTTTGGAGGAAGACCGTGCCTGAAAATACTCCCCCCGCAGTGCCCATCATAACGTTTCATGTCAGACTATATTAAAGAGTTTTAAGTTTAGGAATGTTGGATTCAATGAGCCAAACCCTGTTCAAGGGTGAAAAAAACACCTGAACTGGTGTACCAACCAGATGTCAAATAACAAGATATAATTCAGTTCCACCCTGACTTGTGGTAACACAGTCAGATCACTAACATGGGAACTGACTTATATTAGTTCCGTGTTTGTGGGAGTTGATCTAACAGTGGTGGTACTAATGAAACACTAGTGATTTTACCCTGGACTCATTAACTTGTACAGCTCATTTAAGACTGAGCCTCTGAAGAATTATTTAGCTCTGTAGTAAACATGGGTGGGTGTATATTTAGACTGGAATGAGGTCTAGGAAAGCGTGTGAGCCACTCTCACTACGAAGCGTGTGCATCTCCTCCAAACACAAGGTTATATAAGACATTCGGGAGATTACGAAGACGCTGCCTGGAGCTGATATGGAGAATCTAACAGAGGAGACTTTGTGATGTCACAAAAAGTGATTCATAGTGACTCTGAGCATGATTTTTAAGATTTGTTCAGTTGACTGGGGATTTCTGCAATCACAGTAGGTTAATTATTACTGTTTCGGTTTTTAATAGTTCTGTAGTTTTTAATGATGCCCCAGATCTTCTCCAGGGGGTCCGTGATTGTGCAGGCAGAATGTTTGCATTTCATTCTTGACAGTTTAAAAAAAATCCAAACAAAGTAATTATAATAAAGGGAATTGAATGGAAGTTTAAAACCTTGATAGGATATGCTTGATTGTTTTTGTAATTTCTTTCTTTGTTTCTTTGTTTCTTTCTGTTTTTCTTTCTCCGTCATGTCAGATTCATGCTCTACACCACTGTTGATCGACCAATAATTGTCACTAAAACCTGTTACTTCCAAAATGCAACACCACTGCGCCACTGGGCAGAGACGTTTCTAAAAATGCTCTGTGTACGCGTGGACTTGGGAAGATGCCACTGGGGACGGTGGGCCTTAGAGACAAAACAGCAGATAAACATGGGTATGTATAGCGAAACGGTCGCAGGGCTGAGGTCCCCGGAGAGATGGCAGGCTTTCAGACTGCATAACTAAATAATGAAGACTGCGGGGAGATGGCCCAGCCTTAAGTAACTCTCAGTAAAACAGGAAGTGGATCTTAATACCACATGCGTCCTGCTGGTTAAAAAAAAATGGAAGTAAGAGGACTAAACTGACATTTACTTGGAACTGAATGTAGCCACAGAGAAGGAGGACGTGAGGAGAGCTAAGGAAGCTGCCCCGCCTGCTTTGGGCTCAATGAATTCTGGTCCATTTCATGCCTAATTTTGGTTTAGTTTGACATATACAAAGGCTTCATTGTGACCCGGGGGTGGGAGGTTGGTGCAGAAATTATAGGCTGTGATCTGGGGGGGGGGAACATGTGGTCTTGCATCTTGAGCTCTGGTGAGCTTTGTTTTTAGAAATTGCACACATGCAGTCCGACTGCTTAGCTTAGCTGGGAGGTGGAGGGGGACCTGGTGAACAGCATTAGGTAATCAGGTATTGAATTGGACCTGGTGAACAGCATTAGGTAATCAGGTATTGAATTGGACCTGGTGAACAGCATTAGGTAATCAGGTATTGAATTGTACTTCGTGATCCGTTTAAAATGTTTGCTATCATTGCTCTTTAGTTCTGCTGTGCCACTGCGAAGAATAAGGAGACAGGTGGCCCTCCCATGGAAGACCCACACAGAATCAGAACCATTCAAATGCGACACCTCCACGTGAGCCCGTGTCCGCCGGGCCGGCCACAGGCCCGACTCCGGCTCGGGAGACAACTCCCCTAGTTTAATCGACCGCCTGCGAACGCGGAGGTTTCGCTTAAGATCACAGACTCACAAGCTCCCAAGGCAGGGTTGGTGGGAGGCGGGCGGGTGGGTGGGTGGGATGGGGGGTTGTTGTTGGTTGGGGTTGGGGGAGCTGTGCCCAGAAGGCTCGGCTGCCTGCAGGTGAGTCCCAAAAATACCGACGGCCTCTGAAACTCACGGCGGAGAGGCCGTCCCCGCGGGCCCAGCTGTCTCAGTCCTGGACACGGTCTCCAGCCCGCATGCCCAGAGGAGAGGAGGACGCTGGCAGTGGGGAGGGGGGGGGGTTGGTCTCCTCCCCTGGGGGGAGTTCAATTGATGAGATCTCTGTCTTCTTTATCTCACCTCTCTGTATCTCTCTCTCTCTCTCTCTCGCTCTCTCTCACTCCTCTGCCTATCAGTCCTGTGTTCGTTCTCACGCCGCAGGCTGGCCCCAGAGTGTTTGAGTTCACACTCGTCCCAAGTCTGTACCTTAGCACCTGTCACTTCAACCACTCACCGCACACTCACCTATATAGATGATAAGGTGACCAGTAGATGCACACTCAGTCACACACACACAGACTCACACACAAAATAAAATTGTAGAAATGGCACCATTCACACTCAAACTCACTCTCATTGCAAGAGTATGAAAGCTGTTTAGCCTGTAATAGAACAATTTTTACCGTTTTAGAGCATGTGCACGTTTACAAAATTCAGAACCAACACAAGGCAAAAACAATGGTGAGAATGGGCTTTGTGTTCCGATTTAAGAACCACTGCTTGTTCATATTCTGGTGTAGGCAATAGGACAGCAGAGGTTATCTATGTGGTCTGCAGACGCTAACCTCAAAGTCCTGGTCAACCTCACAGCCTGTAGTCCTGGTCAGTCTCACAGCCTGTAGTCCTGGTCAGTCTCACAGCCTGTAGTCCTGGTCAGTCTCACAGCCTGTAGTCCTGGTCAACCTCACAGCCTGTAGTCCTGGTCAACCTCACAGCCTGTAGTCCTGGTCAGCCTCACAGCCTGTAGTCCTGGTCAACCTCACAGCCTGTAGTCCTGGTCAACCTCACAGCCTGTAGTCCTGGTCAGCCTCACAGCCTGAAGTCCTGGTCAACCTCACAGCCTGTAGTCCTGGTCAGTCTCACAGCCTGTAGTCCTGGTTAGTCTCACAGCCTGTAGTCCCGGTTAGTCTCACAGCCTGTAGTCCTGGTTAGTCTCACAGCCTGTAGTCCTGGTCAGTCTCACAACCTGTAGTTCTGGTCAGTCTCACTGCCTCTAGCCTGTGTTGTTAAGTGATTTCGGGTCACCTTGAAATAGTCACATAGTCACAGTCAGGTCATCGCTTGACTTTTACTGTTCCTTCCAGTAAGCAGCTGCTCCCAAAATGTCAATGACAGCAGAATCTGTTTTTTGGAGGTCATCTTTCCTTCTGCAACAGCCTCACCCTTTGAAATCTGCTCTTATATGTTAGAATGCCTTCACTGCTCATTTATATTTATGTTGGTGAACCCCAGTTGGTGAACTCCAGCATGAATCCAGTTTTTTATACATACTTTATCCATACATATTTTAATATGGATTTCATAGCAGTCTTCTTCTTTGTGTCACTTTTGTGTGTCACTGGAAGAAATGTCATGTTGCTAAAATTCCTAATCTCAGAGGTCCTTCAGCGATATGTACTGTCCTGTTATTTGTTTTGCGTTTTGTTTTTTTTTTCTTCTCTTTGATTAATTTGTATGTGGTCCTGCTTGTGTTGGCTTTGCAAAGCTGGATTTGATGATGTTTTTTGTTGTTTGTGTTCATTTGTGTTGATTTGTGTTTGTCTTTGGAAGCCATGCTCGAAATTGCTCTAAATGTTTACTTTCCCAGACTTCGTTCACTTGTGAGTCTACGGCCTTGTCCATGAGTGCGATGGTCTCGCCCGAACACTTAAATCAAGTACCATTGTAACGTCTGTTCTTGAATTTCTCTGTTGATTGTGATGACTCTTGGTTTTTTGTCTTCCTGTCTGTGTGGTAAAGGAACGTTCTGGAAGGTTCCTTCTCATTTGTAAAGGAAGGATCGCTTGTGGCATCCGTGGTGCAGACGCAGTCTGAGCCTGAGTGGTTTGTGCGTTCACGGAGTCTGGGGTTTCCTGTAAAGGCCATCTCATTAATTGGGAAGGTCCTTTGAAAAACAGAACATAAAGAATTTATAATTACATCAAGCTGCTTTAATAAGGGTGCATACGTATGTGTGTGTGTGTGTGTGTGTGTGTGTGAGAGAGAGAGAGAGAACAGGTAGGCAAACAAGCCCGGGAAAGCAAAACAAACCAAGTCCCAGTTTGCTATCTTATGTGGGAGTGCTCACGCAGTGTAAGAGGTTCTCGTGCGACACACAGCACTCAGAGCAGGGCCCTTTAATAGGAACACAGACCGCAGGGATGGCGGCTTTGGCTAACACGTCATTAACATTTTCAGTGATATGAACAGAATGTGTTACCAGCTGCTGTTGGTGCCTTGGGCATCTGATCAGTACCATGTAGAGCTGAGATGATCTTAACCTGTCTGATCGGTACCATGTAAAGCTGAGACTATCTAAACCTGTCAAAAGCATCATCAACAACAATTATTATTGCTGAACACATTTCCAAACGCATGTATTTCCATCAACACTGACTGAGGGGCCCATCATGCCAGAGAGGAACATTTTGTTCCTTGCGTAACACTTGTGTGTTGGGAGGACCTGCCCCACAGTCTGTGCTAGACAGACTGGACCAGTCCTGCTGGTGACAGGTGTGTGACTCTCTGCTGCCTGATGGTGGTGAGTTGGCAAATGTACTGCCAGAGACATGCTAAACAGAACTGGACCACTGGTCTGCCAAGCGTAGGATATGTGTGTGTGTGTGTGTGTGTGTGTGTGTGTGTGTGTGTGTGTGTGTGCGCGCGCGCGCTCACGAGTTGAATAACTAGACAGAAAGATTGTAGAGTAGAACTGGAAGGCAAAATATGTTATTAAAACGACAAAAAAATCCTGCTAATGCTTTAACACGTGTGAGGTTACAGTTTGGATGTGCGGGGATGGGTCGGGCTCGTTGTTTGTTTCCCACACGTTTGCTGTCTGCCTCCTCAAAAACAGGAGGACAGGAAGACGAGAAGACAGGGAGCCCAACTTGCATCAGCCAAAAATCTCCAGCGTCGCAGCTCAACAGCGCTGCCAAGACTCATTCCCAACTTCACCAACAGTATCAAGTATCAGTGTATGTTTTTTTCTATCTGACCCTCTTTATTTGGGGTTTGAAGGTGACAAAGTTTCCCTGTCTGCCCAAGACAAATAACCAGCGCGAGATGTCTACAGTCAATCAGTATCTAACGTTCCTCTTTGCTCTGGTCGTGCGGCGTGGATAAACAGGGCCCAGCTTGTCTTCGGGGGCGAAGTGTGATTTCGGCATCTCGACGTGCCAGCATTACCGGCTCTGCTCCCGCCGCTCATTTGAACTCGGGGCGGCGAAACGACCTCCCCGCGTTAAACGGACCCGGCCGTCTGCCCCCGGCACTTCCTTCCAAAGTGCTTACCGTTCCGAGAGGCCACAGTTAACAGCTTCTTGTTTCTTCCTTCTCCCGACGGGCGCGGACGTTGGCCGCGACTTTAGCGGCCCGAGGGGCAGTATTTACAGGGCCATCATCAGCGCCAACGTTGTGTCTGCTCTCCTGTTATATAACGCAGACTTTTAAAAGCGCTCTGCCCGCAGGAGAGAGCAGAAATGCCAGCCTGTCATTATGCGGCGCACATTTGTTAGAGAGAGAGAGGTGGGCCACGACACATCTGCTCATGTATTTACCTCTTAAAGTGATAAACCGCAGTGATCCTGAGTGAAATATTGCAGCGGTGGTGGAAGCCATTTTGTCTCTCACTAATTTTTTATTGGGGAAGACATACAGTAGCTTTGATGAATTCCACCGCGGGGCAGATTTATTCGAGTCTCAACAGGAAGTATATTTTAACAATTGGAAGGGAGTGTGCACCGCAGTCTTAGAGGGAGGGCGGCGTGCCTCTAACCTTCTGCCTCAGACAACATTTCTCAGACCATCGTAAACTATCAATCACCGAACAGCGGAATAATGATTGTGTTACTAGCTCAACGAACTATCCATCAGGCTATGGTTTTCTCAATGATGCATATATTTACATTTTAAAAATGTATTTCACTGCACTTTGAAATCGCACAAGGAGCCAAGACCACGTTCAAAATGTAAAAGTAGTTTATTTGTGACAAAAAAGCTACAATCATCACAATTTGTCACCAGCTGTCACTAGGGCTTCTCAGAAGTATTAAGTTGACTTCCGGTTTGCTCTGAAACTTGTATGCCTTGCTTTTAGAAACTACTGGGTTCTCATCCTGTTATCAGTACTTTCATCTAGACTTTTTCAGGTCCCTCTTAAACATCTGTCACTATTTCTGTCCAGCAGTACAAACTGATGAGTTGTGCATGAGCTCGTCCCCTAGTGCCGGGTGTGACCCTGTCTAACGGCCATGTTGATCTAGCCTTGTTCTTATATCTAACATCCTTCAAACGGCCCAGCATAACCAATAGGCCATTGTGTCTCTGTCAGGACTTTTATTTTGGCAAGCCTTATAAGGAACCGCTCTTCTGTATGATGACCTTACAGTCTTGCGAATTTCATGTTAAAAGTTTGCAAACTGGTGCTGTCCAGTTGTGTGCTAATGCAGCACATCACCACTGGGACTGCAGACCCATTAGTTTTGCTTCGGTGAATATTCGGTGTCTCAGGATTCAATAAAACATCGATTGTTCAATGTCAGGATGCAAACATATCAATCCATGAATAGTGATGCACTTAGGATAACTTCAAACATCCAGGAGCACATGGAAAAGTAAACAATGCCAGTATCTGGACCGCCGATATCTTCATTTAACATCAACTACACACTGTTTTTGAGTTTTGTATATTATGGCTAGATCCAGAGGAGTGTTCTTGGAGCCAGAGTTCTTACCTACCCTGCAGGTCCCGCGATAGGGGCGGGTCCCCTCCGCTCGGCCCGATTTACTCCTCATGTCACCCGGGTGAACAAAAAGCCTCATGTGCCAAATTTTAAACAGTTAATTAGAACGGCGGCATCGATCTGCGTTAATGGAGGAAAGAGCTCTGGAGCGTCGGCCAGCTGCTGTGTTCTCGTCTCGGCTCACGGCACAGCGAGTCGGCCCTGAAAGTCCTGCGTGTGCAAGCTTAGAGACCCAGTTAAACACCTCAGGGAAGAAGCCCTTAACCCCTCGTGCTCCAAGGGCCTGGTCTCCTCCTGCTCCCCTAACCTCGCACGTGTTCGTTTGAGCTTGGGTGTGGCTAATGAGTTTCACGGGAGTTACTGAGCGATCTCCTGAGAGATTAATAACGAGTATTAATAAGTAGTAAGACAGGAGCGCAGGCGAATGACAAAGTGCAGAGCAGCCCGCTGCACAAGCGTGGAGCGCCATCGCCGTAGGCAACCGCCTCACCCACGCTCGCTTTGCCATCCCTCATCCCACCGCCCCAAACGGACCGTCACCGCTGGAACGCGGAGCGCGTTTCTGGCGATGCTCCGTCTCCACGCTTCCTCTGGCACAGCCGGAGAAACGCGAAGACTTCTCGGCCGAGGGTGGACGAACAACTGTGAAACCATAAGAGAGCAGAGACAGAGAGTGTAAGAGTGAGAGACAAAACAGGACACGCTTACAGGACAAACTGACAGACAGCGAAAAAGAGCAAGTCAGAGAGAGAGAGAGAGAGAGAGAGTCAGAAGAGAGCGTGGGCGAGACCAAAGAGAGGTCAGGCACATTCTCGATGACGGGGCGAAGGAAAGAGGCTAGCATGTTAAAGTACATAATCAGAGTGAAAGAACAATCATCGTAACGGTCCTCAGAGTCTAATCATTCCTCTCACGCAATTCATATTCAAATGTGGGTTGCGAAGAGCAACACAATTCTCATCAGCCCCCTTTTGAAAAAGCGGGCGCTTTGATAAACTCATTATCGTCTGTGTCTTGGAGCTCATCAGACTGACATGCTCCTGGAAATTCACAGTTGGCTCTGCTGATAGACTTTGCAGCCACGTTAGCTATTTTAAACACCTCTGCCTTGGCACCCCCGAAAGCAGACACCCAAAAATCGCATTTTTTAATTGCGCAGTTCTTGCTGTTAAAGCGGTTCGGGTGCGATTTGGGGACCGCGGGAAGCTCTTTTCACCGGCAGCAGGACCTTCAGACCCAAGCAGCTTCAGAACGTAACTCCGAATGCAGTGGTTCTGACCTCCAACCGTGTGCTCCTCTTTGCATGCAAGTCCGGGGCCTTTTCTTCCCGAGCGGCCGCCTCGCCCGTAGCATCAAAGCAAAGCCGGCCTGGTGGGTCTTTTCATTATTCAGGACGTTTGCATCGTTCAGGAAGATAGCCTTCAGTGTCCCGTCGCTGGTGAAAATAAATAAATGAATAACAGGATTGGGCCGGGGCAGGGAGCGGGAAGGCCTTGAAGCGCCATTCCTCTGCAGCCATGCGGGCCGGGCGAGCGCGCGAATCAGCTCCATGAAAAGATGTTTGCCGTGCCCTGACTGTGCCTATTAAACGGCGGGCGTCGTACACACGCGGCTGTGGATACGCGGGGAAATGTGGTGTTTTGGCTGGGAGGAAACGAGCGACCGCCGCTCCTCTCTTCACCCCCGACCCCAGACGTGACCTCCACCCCAGACGTGACCTCCACCCAGTGGACGTGGCGAGTCCCCGCTCTGCTCCAGGCTGCACTCATCCGCCCGCTACACGCTCGTCTTCTCTCACTCTTAAATAAACACAAAACCAACAGAAGCGGTTCTCCTCACGAGAAAACGCCTCAGCATCCTGGAACTGTTTGGGGTTTCTGTCTGGGGCCGTTTCTTGTTTGCTAAAGAGACAGAGGCGTTTCATCGTGCCCTGCCACTGTGAGGACAGTCAGGCCTGTTGAAAAATACACACACACAGCTGCATGCGCACACACACACACACACACACACACACACACACACACACACACACACACAGGCCTCTGTTGTTGCGGCCCCTTTCATGCATGCATTTGAACACTGGGCTTAATGCATCAGGCCTGTATGTTTTCCCTTTGAACAAGTATTAGGGATGAAAAACAAGGGGGGGTCAACCCCCAGGTCACGACCCCTCTCTCGCTCTCTCACATCAGCCGCAGGAAACACCGCCAACCCCTCCAGAGGTGAAGCAGGCCCTCCGCCTTCCTGCATTCTGTCGGCCCGTATTATTACACATTATCCCTGTCCGCACCTCCGCATACATCCGCTGCCCCAGCAAATCCACTCCCTCCACGCTCCGCCCTCCCCTGACCCGCCCCTGCGAAGCCACTCCCTCCATGCTCCGCCTCCTCTGAGTGGGCGTATGCGGACTCAAAGTCAGAAGCTTTCCTTTATTACGTCCCACAGACTACGGCGCTTACATTTAATTTGAAGATCAACTTTAAGACTGAATTGGAGATTTTAATTAAAATATAAAAATGTCATTAGTGCAATCCATTAACCCATTAGCATTAAAATGCCTTGCAGCGGGAACTAACAAATCCTTAATTCTCACGGTCCAAAGGTGTTCAACTAAAAGATCAGACCACCTTCTCCTGCTTCCTCCACTGCAAAGCAGATCACATCTCTTACGATTAATACTGCAGACCACTGCTGCAGTAGCACACCAGACAGAGGGCGTGATAGCAATCGATCCTTTCATTTGAGCTATTTGAGTGGCTCTTAATGCATTCACTTGTAACACATCTAGAGGGTTCACAGACCACACTGCCACAGCTCAAATCTGAATGTTGAAGGTTCCGTCTCATCTGTAGATTAGAGGAGGATCCTTAAAGAAGGACCTGGTCCCCACATCACAGTGATGCTGAAGAGCTCGGCCATATTAGCCTCTGTGCTATCCGCAGGGTGCGCAGTAGGCCTCTGTTAACTGCAGCAAAGGAATTGTTGTCTTAGCAGATTGTTTACAGGTCAGGTCAGGTTTGCAGGTCTTAATTAAAATTAAATTCTCAGTGCAGATATGCATCAGTCTTCTTATATGCAACTTTATTTTTATTTTTTTGCCTTGAGATGTGAAGAGTTTATTGCAAATAGCAATGAGCGTCATTAGGAGTATAATAGATCAATTATGGACTTTCTCCACAAAAGTATGGAAAATGACCTGCAAACCTGACCTGACCTGTAAACGGTCTGCTGTTCCTTTGCTGCTCAGTTAAGTGTCCCGCTGCTCATCCTACAAATACAAGGTGGGTTAGGATGTACTAGGTGGGTTAGTCCTGCACTAGCAGTGTACTAGCGGTTAGTCCTGCACTAGCAGTGTGCTAGCGGTTAGTCCTGCACTAGCAGTGTGCTAGCGGTTAGTCCTGCACTAGCAGTGTACTAGCAGTTAGTCCTGCACTAGCAGTGTACTAGCGGTTAGTCCTGCACTAGCAGTGTGCTAGAGGTTAGTCCTGCACTAGCAGTGTACTAGCGGTTAGTTCTGTACTAGCAGTGTACTAGCGGTTAGTCCTGCACTAGCAGTGTACTAGCGGTTAGTCCTGCACTAACAGTGTGCTAGAGGTTAGTCCTGCACTAGCAGTGTGCTAGCGGTTAGTCCTGCACTAGCAGTGTACTAGCGGTTAGTCCTGCACTAGCAGTGTACTAGCGGTTAGTCCTGCACTAGCAGTGTGCTAGCGGTTAGTCCTGCACTAGCAGTGTACTAGCGGTTAGTCCTGCACTAGCAGTGTACTAGCAGTTAGTCCTGCACTAGCAGTGTGCTAGCGGTTAGTCCTGCACTACCAGTGTACTAGCGGTTAGTCCTGCACTAGCAGTGTGCTAGCGGTTAGTCCTGCACTAGCAGTGTACTAGCGGTTAGTCCTGCACTAGCAGTGTCCTTAATGAGTCTGAGGACCACTATGAGAACAGGTCCAGGATGTTGTTTTAAAGAAATGTTTATGATCTGGTCCAGCAAAGAGGTTCGCATGCAATACTTCAGATTTCAGAAATGGTGTGTGGGAGGGGCTCTCGTCTGCATTCACATCACGAAACACTACATCCATAAATCTATAAACCTCTTACACCATCTCAGGCATGGCTGTGTGTATGCTTGCAGAAAGCACAGCACTGGCAGGTAGCACTTGTTCTTACAGACATTCAAAGATTTGTAAAAAGTGTGAAGAGTCTTTAATATGTTCAGGTATGGACAGAACAATTGGTCCAGAAACTTAGATATAATTTCCGCTGGGCGGGAACAAGAAGATACAGTAGGACGTTTGGAGTTATTTTCCGTGTGAATTTTAGGGAGAACATGGCTACAGTGAGGATTATCCACAGTGAGATTGCATTCAGAGTCGGGGAGATGTCCTGCTGAAATGCTGTGATTAGTGTTAAGACCGAGCGGAGGTCTGGAACTGTGAGGTGATGCCAGAGCTTACACTGTTCACAGAGGACTGAAACATCACACTTCTCTGGAAACCATTTTTGTTAATACACTCTTTTGAAAAAAATGACTGAGATGTAGCATTGGTTCTTTCAGACGTGTGTGTGTGTGTGTGTGTGTGTATGTGTGTGTGTGTGTGTGGGGCCCCTCACCTTGGGTGTGTGTGTGTAGTCTATGTCTGGCTATGTCCATATGTGTATTTCCTTTGGGTGTGGTTCTATGTGCGTGTGTTCATCCGTCTCACCTGTGGCTCGTCTCGTCATCACTTTGGTCTCGTTTATTTCTCATAATTTAGTATTCATTCTGTGTGTTATATGTTAGTAAGCGGTACTTGCACAGTGCTAAGCTAACAAAGCTATTAAACTCAATTTCCCGCCTTTCCTCGCCATAACAAAAAATATATATATACATTTATATGTGTGTGCGTGTGTGTATTTAATAAGATTGCCAGTGGCGTGCAGGATGATTAATAGCCACATTTCCACTGGGCGGTACAAAAGGCAATTAGACTTAGTTCCTCCTGTTTGCAAATGAGCAGTGCTGAAGCCCAGTGGCACGGGCAGGGCTGGGTGTTAATTAGCTGAGGTGAGCACTCGGCATCTGGCACACAGCACTCGCCACGGAGCAGGTGACACACGGCGGAACGCAGGTAGGAAGCAGGGGGCGCCAGGTACGGGGCACGACGCCCAGAGCCAGTGTAGCCCTCCCCAACATCCAATTAGAAAGGAGCTACTTTCAGCTGTGAAACGCACATGAATTCCCTCAGAATGCTTCTCAAAGTTTGAAGCGAACGTCTGTAGAAGTTTGAAAGAAAGGGATGTGTACGTATAGGTTTTGTTCTTGTTTCAAGGTAGTCGTGAGTTATTACGGCAATGGTTTAAAAGAAACCAGGAGAAGTTAATAACGGGTTCAGGTTGCTGTTAATAAACAGCTATTTGTAGAAATGCCTGCTTCTAATAGGGGAACCGCATCATGACACTTTATGAGTCACAATCAGATCCATTATTGTGGCAAACCCAGAATATACTGTGTCATCCTTTTATTGTCACGATGCACCAGTCACAGCCACACACACACACACACACACACACACACACACACACACACACACACACACACACAGCCACTCCCTCTGTCTCAATAACCTCATTGCTGATCACTCCTTTCACCTGTTCCCCATCAGACACTCTCACTATTTAAAGCCCACAGATACCCATTGTCTTGGCTGTACATTCAGTCGCGCGAGAGAGAGAGAGAGAGAGAGAGAGAGAGAGAGAGAGAGAGAGAGAGAGAGAGAGAGAGAGAGAGAGAGTGAGAGTGAGAGTGTGTGTGTGTGTGTGTGAGTGAGTGAGTGTCTTTGTGTCTGCTCGAGAAGAGAGATGCTCCCTGTGCCTCTCGGTAAAGGACCAGCAGGCCAGCACAGGCCAGGCTCAACGCTGCACATTGCCACAGTCGTGATTAAGGGACGTTATTCACGTGTTTTTGTGCGTCTCTGTGTAGCTGCATGTATGTTTCACGTAGAACGTTTTTGTAAAGCGCTGACGGGTAGCAATCGTTCTTTCAGGCATTCAAGGACTTAGAAAACTTGAAGGCTCTTTAACACATGTAGGTAATGACTGAACTAGCAGATACGATTGGACATCTGGAGCTCACGTTCTCTGTGTTCTCTGTACTCTGCTCAGTGTCTTGTCAGTCAACCTTAAAGGTGACCTAGAATGCATTTATTCAGTATTTTAAATGATGATGTTTACATAGATTATATGTGACTTTTCTCAAGTTGAAAAAACCAAGCAAACCCAGATGCGGTTTTTACATACGCATTTATAACCCTTATGATTTGGGCCTGGATATAAACAAGCTGTTTTTTTAGACAGCCCTTTTGTGGTGGCCTCATGAATAACTAATGAGGTCTGTTCTGGTTGGCTGGTCTCCAGCAAGGATCCTCTAAAGCTAGCACAGAATCAACAGGCCGAAATCAAACATTAGGATGTCTAGGCAAACATTTGAGCCCCCATTAGGGTAAAGTTCAGTTCTTATACAAAACTGACTTTAACGTTGATTTGGTGATCGACTAGATATCAAATAACAATGGTTTCCCACTCAGTGGTGGATAAGCTGACTTTAGCTAGTATGAGTGGCTTAGCTAGCTTTAGATGGGATATTCTGAGCTTGCTTTTTAATTAACTATATCTTATTTTGTAGATTTATCTGACCGGATTTTGGAATTGGTCCATTTTATGAGGCTGTTTTGATTAGGCTGGATACACTTTTGAGGGAGGAGCCAACAGTGATTGAGTGTGTAATTCTCAGTGTGTACAGAATTTTGAGTGTGTAATTTTGAGTGTGTAATTCTCAGTGTGTACAGAATTTTCCATATTCAGTTCTGCCAATGTACAGTTTTCTATTCTATGGCATCTTTTAACAACTCAAACCTGACGCTGCAGATGACCAGAATATCCATTTAAAAGATTACGTCGTTTTAATGGATTATTTTGATGGCCGTTTAGAAGCCACCACTCTCTAACGATGCTCTAAATATTTTGACCATTCCAAATTTCTTCACAACTTGTAGCCCTACAAAATCATCATGTTTTTATGTACATTAATATATGACAAGACAAAAATAAAAACATCAGTAATTTATGTAAGCGGTAAATAAATAGCGATAGCAAAAAATAAGGATACACTTAAAGATATTGCCAACCAAAACACACCTTTGAGTGTGTGTGTGTGTGTGTGTATGTGTGTGTGTGTGTGTGAGATGAACTCCGAGGCTCTCTCAGGTCTTTTTTTTGCCAGATCCAAAGACACTCGTGACAGCCGTACAGGAATATTTTGAGCTCTCCGCACACCCCGTTAAGAGCGCTGGAGCAGGGCCTGAGGTTTACATGCCATACTTGTTCACACCATCCTCCTCGTGTCCTCCTGAAGGGTTTATTCTTCCCAGCTTCAGGGCGAGGCCATCGCTACAACACACCCCCCCCCCCTGCCCTGCCTGGCATACCCAAGGTGTTGCATCACACTTGCATCACTTCATACTTTGTCTCCCCCAGTCACAGAAAGTGGCTCAGAAAAAGGGCAGTTTCAGTTCACGTACGCAGCAGTGACACACTCTTCCCCTGCGTGCTTCATTAATAACACTCGGAGGTCAGTGCAGTGGCGTCTGAGTGGAGAAGTTCTTTAACTTTCATTTGACAGCAGAGATTCGAGTATTTGAGGGAACTCTCACACGCCGGTTCCTCAGGTTTCAGATCACAGCCGAACAGTGAAACATCTTTTTTTAGTACTCTTACTGAAGTTTCTGCAAGTTTGTGTATTAAAGAATGATCACACGGACCACTTCTAAGTTATAAGTTACAAAAAATTATAATTCAAGGTGTGGCACATATTTACAGTAATCTGTTGTTGAAATATGAAAACATTGCAGACAATCTAATGAATGTGAATCATCTTAAACGTTCATTATTTGTGAACATTACATTTGAGCATTCTCCCATGGGCTGCATGATGTTATTATTGTCAACAATCTCATTTTTGTGCCGAGACAGTGAGAATAATTGAGCGCATTTGTGGTTGCGAGAAATTAAATTTCATTTGGCCGTTTTTGGTTTATCAGGAACGTGGATGAGGCAGGAAAAGAAACGTTGCCCTATCTGTCTGCAAATGATGTTTGATGCATTGATGTTTGGAGCTTAAGGGAACATTCGTGTGTGGTGGGAGAGGGATCAGTCATAGCTAATGAGAGCAAAATGAGGGGAGCAGAATTTGCTGGAATTGAGACCAACCTGGCAACCCATCACTGTTACCTTCAGCTCAGTCTGTCTTCTGTCTTCTGTTTTTTTTTTATGTCTTTACGTTCTTTGTCAATTTCTTTTTTATTTGTTTTAATTATTGTTTATATTCTTGTTTTTACCTCATATTTCAGTCCTAAAAAAATGAGTACCCTCTTTAATATATTTTTTTGATAAAGACCTTCCCGAGTTGATAGATCCCAGGTTGAAATAAGATTATTTGATTCTAATGTAAAGCACTTTGATTTAAAGTTGTGCATGAAAGGTGTTGTATAAATAAACGTGTCTTGCTGTGCCTTCTGGAATTGGCTGTAATGACAAAGTTTGTCATGTTTTATTGGCTTGCTGTAAAAAACTCCAGGTTCGTGCCTTAAAATACTACCACTGATGTGCCTTAGAGCCAGTGACACCTAGTGTCTCCAATAAAGAAACGGATCCATGTTTAGTTTTAGAGCTGAATATAGAGTAAAGTATACAGATGCAGAGGTTGACTGCATTAGCCTGTTCTAGCCTGTTCTAGCCTGTTTTATCCTGTTCTGGCCTGTTCTGCCATGTTTTATCCTGTTCTGGCCTGTTCTAGCCTGTTCTAGCCTGTCCTGGCCTGTTCTAACCTGTTCTGCCCTGTTTTATCCTGTTCTGGCCTGTTCTGGCCTGTTCTAACCTGTTCTGCCCTGTTTTATCCTGTTCTGGCCTGTTCTGGCCTGTTCTAGCCTGTTCTGCCTAGAAGCCGCACCTGCTCTGCCCATATGGCATTACTAAATAAGCTTGTGAATAACAGAATGGATAAGTCGCCCCTCTAAAGGTGCCAGGGGGCCTCCAGCACTGTTTACGCCGTCGGCTGCCACCACGCAAGCGGGCAATGACCTGCACACAAACGTCCCGCTGCCCTGTCAGCGGTGCCTGGGCCTCCTGCTTCCCCGCCAGCTCCCCTGCTCCTTCAACGGGACCAGCGGGGCCGGGGCAGGACCAGGTGAAGCCTCAGGACCTGACCCGCATGACAACAAACAGAGGAAACAATTTATTGTAAAGACTTCGCAATTCACACTGCCGCAGTTGCGTCTAGACGAGCAACATCTTGATGAGTGTGTTTTCAGCTCGGAGAGGGACTGCACTGTTCAGTGACATTTCTGTAGCACTGGGCATCGCTTCCAGCAAGTGACTGCTTCACCCCAAGTGTTTGAAGCAGACTGTACCAGCACTGATCTCAGTACAGTACAGACTCCCCCTCCATCTGTCCATTTACATCACTACTGTACAACCAGCACTGATCTCAGTACAGTACAGACTCCATCAGTCCATTCACATCACTACTGAGCACAGTTCTCATTCCTGTGTAGTTCATCCTCACCCTGATGTTCAATATGTTCATGTGCAACTCATGTAACGCATGCGATTTTTTATAAATTCATATTTCTAAGTTACATTAAAATACGTATTCATTAGTACATGAATGGTCTTGATAATATTCTGCAAATATTATCTACTCTTTCACTACTGTCCCTTGTTGTTCTAACACTGCAAATGAAGTGGGACTTAAAAAATGAATCTTATTTTATCTTATTTTCATTCTTACTTACTCACTATCCATTGAGCCTTTATTGAGTGCCGGACAGCTGGACAGCAGATGACAGCATGACAGTGTGAACCCAGTTCATTAATGAACCAAGTGCTCACACTGCCGTCCCTCGGCTTCATCTTACAGGCTGTGTGTTTTTTTTTGGTACATAATTCCACTGCAATACATTATAGTATTTACATATGCATTAATAATGCAGTTTCCCAGTGCTGCTGTAGTGGCAGCATTCTGAACGCAGCGATTGATACAGTACACGCCACGCAAGAGCAGTGCCACGAAAAGGTCATGTCTAATTATGCGGACGTCAACCAATCATTTACATACGGATGCCACGGCAACAAACGCAGCACTGTTGAAATTAAAAAAAGAACCAAAACAAAACAATAAAAACTAATAAAAATAAATAAATAACAGCCATCTCTTGATGGCCTATTAACCACGGATCGTTTATGGAGAGACGTGGCTCTCGGTACGTTTTTTCTCTTTATGGATGTGTGGGACTCGGTTCATTGCCAAGGTTCATAAATTCATGCGTTTGGTGTCAATAAATGTCTTGGACGTCTCTCATCTGCTGTGATCATTAAACTCATCTCGGGCCGTCATGAACACTCGTGAAAAGCGATGGAGAGTTTCGTGCCAGAAGACACCAGAGGGCTAACTTTGCTAACCTAATCCTGACACACACTGCTTCACCTCCCCACTTGCACACACACATTTTATCTAAAGGCAGTTTGCACGATAAAAGATCCGAACCAGATGTTCAACGCCTGCCATGCAGTCTGCCTGTGAGATGGTAGTGTTAATGTGCTCAGGATTGCAATAATTCTTATCAATGAGGAAAACTATTTTTACTGTTATTCATAGGCGAGTGTGTATGTACACAGCAGTGTAGCAGTTGTATGAGTTTTACTTGTATGTCTTGATTTGGGTGCTATTTCTATGTTTTTATTGTTATTAAGATAAGATGTTTATGCGCAGTGAATTCTGAGTGTGTGGACCACTGTACACCTCTCTTAACCCAGGAGAGACTAGCAAATTAAAAAACCCTAATAACCATAACCATGTCACTATCAAATCATCGCTAATTCTGAACTGTATATTCTGGACTGGAATATTATCCAGTCTTTGATGGGTTGTGGTAAGTGATGGAACACCGATGGATTATTTATGTACGGCTACTTTCATAAGTACAAATCTATAAAATGCACCAATAGCATGTCTGTATTTCTTGAATTACGGCGTGAGTATAGGTGCTAGTTGGCCGTTTCTAACCAAGTGAGTAGTGAGTGTGAATGATGACAAAATTGCCTGTCTTACCAGCACCTTGGACAGCGCTAGGCTGTCAGTCCTTCGCTGGCAGCAGATCAGCACCTCGGACAGCTCCAGTGTGTCAACACTATGCCACACGCACCCGCAGGCTCTAGGAATCCACCACTGCTTTATCATCAAGCACATTCTGCTCAGTTGTGCTATTATGACATGGCAGGCAGATACAGTAGAGGACTGTACAGGCAGATACAGTAGAGGATTGTACAGGCAGATACAGTAGAGGACTGTACAGGCAGGTACAGAGAAAACTCACATACCTAACAGAGTCACTGCAAAAGCATCCATTTTCCAGCAATAAACTGCACGATTGTTTCGGTTATTCCCTCTCCTGTCCCGGCACGGTGCGTTTCTTGATGTCTGTTGCAACGTAAACCCACTCTCAACTTATATGGTGATTCAGTCATTGCATATCACAGCTGCGATATTGGTCACAGTTCGTGGAGTCTAAGACAAGTCACAGCCTAAGAAGAACCCTTTCCAAATTGAGTCATATCAGCTGTTTGAGTGTTATGTACTTCATATGCCTGTAATGATCTGGAAGCTCGGTCTAAGCAGTTTCATTTCAAAGCATTCCGAAGGGCTGGTGGAGGCTCATGAATAAGTCACCATGCGTGGTTTCCGGAGAGAAAACGTCTCCCATAGTGCTCGCTTCACTAATCTGGAGCGCTCGCAGGTCTCTCCCACACTGCTGCAGTGACTCTTTGAACCAGCTTTACAGTGAGCAATTAACTGTCCAGATTCTCAACAGTGGCTCCAAGAGGAAGCGGGTTGAGTCCAGGAATCGGAGGCCCTGTTCTCATGTTCCTGTGCTGGGGAAAAGAAGAAACAACAACAACTTTGGTTTGCCTTCAGTAATCACTTTATTCAGCTTTCTAGGGTATGATGTGTATAGCTGGTGGAGGGGTTGTGAGTCAAACAGCTGCATGTCCTAGAAAGAGCAATTAGCTTAAAATATACTTCTAAACATGGGGAGCCAGAGGTGGATGGTGATTGGATGTTGGCACAGAGGGGTTTTCTTTGGGCTTTTATAGTCACTGTGATCAGAAATAGTTCAAATAATCACTTCTCTTCCAACATTTGGCAGTCACTGTTATCCAGAGAAACTTATATATCACTGTCAAAGCACAGTGTTATCGGGGGTGGATCGGTGGTCAGAACTCTAAATAGGCAGGCTGACCTATTTGCACCTGTTCACACCTGTGCTATCTCGGTTTGATGTGAAGACCCTCTCACTACTACCTGAACTTTGAGCTGTGGATTGTAAGCCTTTAATATCTATGACTTTTATGTACATTTCTTTTTCCCATATAGCGTGTTTTGTTTGGCCATTGATGGTAACTGCATGCTATAGTTACTATTTCGTTGTTAGAAACCACATGTATTTGCTAGTAAATGCAAGTTAGGATTAGAAGGACTAGAACACAGTTAACACAAACTGACCAATGATGAAGGACTAGAACACAGTTAACACAAACTGACCAATGATGAAGGACTAGAACACAAATAACACAAACTGACCAATGATGAAGAACTAGAACACAAATAACACAAACTGACCAATGATGAAGGACTAGAACACAGTTAACACAAACTGACCAATGATGAAGGACTAGAACACAGTTAACACAAACTGACCAATGATGAAGGACTAGAACACAGTTAACACAAACTGACCAATGATGAAGGACTAGAACACAGTTAACACAAACTGACCAATGATGAAGGACTAGAACACAGTTAACACAAACTGACCAATGATGAAGGACTAGAACACAGTTAACACAAACTGACCAATGATGAAGGACTAGAACACAAATAACACAAACTGACCAATGATGAAGGACTAGAACACAGTTAACACAAACTGACCAATGATGAAGGACTAGAACACAGTTAACACAAACTGACCAATGATGAAGGACTAGAACACAGTTAACACAAACTGACCAATGATGAAGGACTAGAACACAGTTAACACAAACTGACCAATGATGAAGGACTAGAACACAGTTAACACAAACTGACCAATGATGAAGGACTAGAACACAGTTAACACAAACTGATCAATGATGAAGAACTAGAACACAAATAACACAAACTGACCAATGATGAAGGACTAGAACACAGTTAACACAAACTGACCAATGATGAAGGACTCGAGCACAGCTAACACAAACTGTGCTGCAGTGGGCTTAAGTGCACTCCTCAATGTTGTACCTACAGGCCTGCAGTATTTTGATTTGAGAGATTCTGTCTGTAATTTAGTGTTACTCCAGCAGCATCTAATACAGTCTTCCTTTAGAATGATCCTCTTGCTTTTGAATGACCACTCAGACGGGTTGTTTATGTCTGTCCTTTTGTGGAGGTTCGCCTACATTTTGGAACGATCATCACATCACTACACAACTCTGCGCGTTTTCAGGGAATGCATTAAGACCATTTCCCCCTCTTGCTTTCAGTGCGGTCCGATCCACGGTTGTTTGGATGTGGAATAAATATCAATGTTCAGCTGGTGTGGTGTCATGTCCAGGGTCTCTGCTTGGGCATTGTTTCCTGAGCACGTTTCCTGTGTTTTATCATTTGGCGAAGGCCGTTGTGACTCAAGCTGCTAAAGTGCCACGCGTAGCGCGTGATACTCGTACACTTCATACTCGTGACTGCGATCGAGCGCTGTCATGTGTTAGCTTAAACCGTGAAGATAACGCGGAGGTAACGCTTAAACACAGAGATAATGTGCTTGGCGGAGCAGATAGTGACGGGACTGTTGGGGGAGGGGTGAGGGGGAAGCTCGCTCACCCTCCGAAACACTCCGGCGAAGGTGCACGCCACCCCCATAAACGGCTCGGGAATTGTGCTTACCTGGAGGCCGCCGAGCTGCGGGGGTGGCTTGGGGGGAGGGGAATTAAAGCAGGGGCCTCGGGGCAGAGTGTTCAGTGAGGGGGGGGGGCACCTGAACCTGCAGTCACTGCCTCACCGCCCCTGCCTTCTGCCTCCGATCAGAACCGGGTTCCAAACGCTCGGCCTTTCCTGCCACGCCCACTCCCCTCGCCATTAAAGCAGCCTTCAAAGAGACAGCACCTCCCTCCACCCACATGAAGGAACACACCGAAGTCTCTCTCTTTGCACTCTTTCTAAAAATCAGCCTGCTGCAAGGCGCCTTGGCGTCGGCGCCGTTTGCAGTGGTGGATTTGCCAGGACTGCTGGGATTTTCAGCCTCCGCCCACAGTTGTGCATTAGCAGTTCAGAAACGTCATTGCCGGATGACGGATTTTAGTTTAGTTCTTTGCTCTTCTCTGAAAACAAGCTGCAGACATGGCTATTCTGGTTCATGATCTAATCTCATTCTCATGGTGTCCATTAATTCAGAGGATCACGCATTAGTTGCAGGTGTAATAAGACCACAAATGGCCCAAGCTGTGTAATTCAGTATTGATTTACACGAAATTACCCAGAGTTTGGCTTTGTTTACATTTCATTCAATTCAGTATGCTTCTAGCAGAAGAGAAATTGAAATGAATTTCTGTGAGCATTTGGCAGAACTACCTTCCCTAGTACCTTTTACACCTGACAAATGAGGATGCCAATGGCAGAGGTGTTCAGCAGTGAGGGGCAGTTATCTGTGTTCATTTTAAATGAACAAGAAATGTCATAATGTCTGAAGAAAAAATGCCAGTATACATAAATCTGACTCTTTTCAACTTCTCCAGTAGAATAATAAATAAATAAATAAATAAATAAATCCGCAATGTTGCTATGCTCTGATTTCAAGATCTTTATAATCTTCATAATAATTCTTGGCTGGTGTGGAAAACTGTACAAAAAAAAATGAAAAGAACTATGTGCCCCCAAATCATGAAAAATAATTAAAATAAACAGAAAGCTGGCAAGATGCCACATCATAGGATTAATCTGTATAACAAATTTGTTTGAACATTTTTAAACTGAAGGGATTTTGGGTATATTTTCACTGGTTTAGGATCAAGGAGCTGACACTAATTGTGTGTGAGTATGTGTGTGCATGTGTATGCATGCTTGCTGGGGTGTGTGTGGGTGTGTGTGTGTTCTCGTAACTTCCGCAGTACATTGACTGTGCCTCTGTCAGAGAGCATCAGTTAATACGTTCTTTGATCAAACCTCTGGGCAGTGCATTCCCTTTCATTGAATCTCTCAGTGAGATTAATTAGCTCAGAAGTGGGAAGGTGAGTGGTTTTCTCAAGCAGGGTTACTGGGCATACTGGTTTGCTCGCGTCTGGCTACGGGTCGGGAGTAATGTGGTCAGTGGGTGTGGGATTGACAGAACGCTTGGCCAAAGCCTCCCTGGCTTAAGGAGTCATGCCACGGGCTCCTGGTATAACACACTGGGCCCTGATGCTGGAGTGGAGGGGGTGGGGAGATGTGCCCTTTAGGTATGTTCACATTTCAGCAGCTCTGTACTGGTGGGAAGAAACAGCTAACGAAAAAGAGATTGTTTCTCTTTTTCCTTCTCTCTCTCTCTCTTTGTCTCTCTCTCTCTCCACCGCTCCTTGTCATCATCCCGCAACACCTCGGAAAAAGAAATCAAGCTATTTTCCTTCTATTTCATGCAGCGTTTTAAGTCCCCCCCCATGAATCTTTCAAACTAAAGCCCCTTCTCTCACTCTCTCTCTCTCTCTCTCTCTCTCTCTCTTTCTCTCTCTCTCTTTTTTTCTAAATCAGCGGTGATTAGTTCTGCCCATCACCCACTTACGCACCCATTACTGACACCCACCCACTCAGAGGAGCTGGGTAATCAGGCTGTCACGGTGCGCTCACGTTCCTTCAGTGCTTCTGCCTAAATTCCCTTTAATGTGTTGTCTTCAGCCACCATTTGCATCTGCCCGTAACCCCCCCCCCCCCCCCCCCCTACGCTTAGTCCTATGTATTATGCATTTCTCCACTCTCTCGATCTATCGCACAACTTCCATTACCATTAAAAGCCCCCACCCACCCCAACGCATCCACATTTTGCCAACTTAGAGCACTCACATTTACATTTGAGGCACGTGGGAGACGCTCATGCACACAGCAACTTGGAGAAGTGCTTTTGCTCAGAGACGGTTTATCCTTACTGCTGATACATTACAGGCTGAAGTCTAAAGATGCCATCAAGTCACTGTCATGATCAATAGGGAAAGATTACATACATGGAGAGCATGGTGTGCAAGCACACCTGTGAGTGTGTGTGTGTGTGTGTGTGTGTGTGTGTGTGTGTGTGTGTGTGTGTGTGTGTGCGTGCGCAATCATTTGTAATCATTTAAGTGCTCTCTGCAGAAATCACTTTGGGATTGTTCAGACAGTTTTTAGAATACAGGTGTAATTCAGTCTTCAGTGTGTTTTATATTTTTATGTATGAGCTCTGTTCAAACACTAATACATTTGGAGCTTGTACTCCAGCCCAATTATGGATGCAGATTTGATTCAAGATTAAATCAAGTTATCAGCAAAAATACACATCCTGGAACTGCATTCTTGACGTTTACAGTGGCTGCAGTGCTATGGTTATAGATAACTGTGCTCTGGAGTGTTCCCACTGAATCAGCCTTTCATGGGCTTCGGTGTATCTTTATTTGGACTGTGTGAAACTGTTATGCTCAGCTTTTTCCCAGAGGGAGCTGTTTGTCTGCCAGTGCTGAACTGCAACTGGTGGCCGTTCATCTAACCGGCGCTGTCCGTGGTGCTGAATAGAATTAAGCTCTTTAATGCTGTAGTCTGGAATGCTGAAGTGGACTTATTTGGCGGTAGATGCGGTTAGGGATTCTAATCCTCACTTAGTCCCAGAGAGCTACTCTTTACTGCAGAGAAGATTCTGAAATAAACTAGGAGCCTCTCCTCACGCCGGCGGACTTTGACTGCCTGCACTGCTACATGAGCCACAGTTAAACAACCTGCATCTGGCACGGGCCATCCTCTGTCATTTGTTCTCTCTCAGCAGGTAAAGTGATTTAATCGACTCTTAAGGGGATTTAACGCCAATCTCACTACCTCTTTGTTCACTGTGCCATAGTTATTGGCAGGGCTCTCAAGTCTCACGCATTGAGCGTGTGACACACGCAATTGACCGTCTTCACACGCTCACACGCCACACTTCCGATTTCACACGGCGATCCATATCTATGTCGCCCTCCACTGGCGATCGATTGCGATATACAAACCCCCACCCCGCTCAACAACTTACGTTCGCCACACCCCCCCCCCCCCCGCTCAACAACTCACGTTCGTGTGTGTGTGTGTGTGTGTGTGTGTGAGAGGGCGAGAGAAGTGTGTGTGTGTGTGTGTGTGTATCTGCAAGGGCTTGTTTGCATGCATTATGTGTGACCCCTGTACACTGTATCCCCAATATCCCCACCCACCCCACCCAGTTCCTCCACCTTCACAGCGAGCTGTGAGTCTGAGAGCAGTAGTGATGGAGGCAGTGGTGCTGTCTGCTGTTGTTACCTGCGGTTACCGTCCACCCCCCGTGGAGCTCTGGTGGAGGAGGCCGTAAGAAACACACAGTCTTCATTCATCCCAAAGTCACTGAGGCTGTGCTGATACATCGATTCATGATTAATGATTCATGAATGATGATTACCGATTCATTTTACACCGAAAAATGTCAATGTTTTCCATCTGTCTGTCTTCAAACCCTTTACTATTGTTTGATCTGTGTCAATGAAGTGCTACTTTATTATTACCATCATCTATTTGGTTTGGTTTTGTGTCAATAAAGTGCTACTTTATTGACACAAAACCAAACCAAATAGATGATGGTAATAATTAAATCTGTAGTTAAGTGGTAACAATGGGCATTAAATTCAATTAGCCATTGTGATCCTACTGCGTTATGGTGATCCATTGAGGTGTATGAAATTGTGACATGCGGTATCTTACTGAGAGCTAATTTAAATGCCGTATTGCTGTGCACACTGGTATAATAAAGTGAGTCAAGTGAATCTGTATAGATACATGCTGGACATTATGTGATCTTAGCTGAATTGTTTGACTGTATATTCTGGTATGACGACGCCTACATGCCTACATTTCCCATAAACCCTTTGGATTTGCCCCTTCCTGTTTGCCTGTTTTCTATGGCTCAGCGGCTGCATTAGTGACAGCCACCGGTAATTGGCTTGCACCATTTCGGCCGGATTACAGTGTGAAATTGGTTTCTTTCTCCCAAGATATCAAGTGACGCACATGATTACAATCAGACTAGAGGTGCCAGTAATCTGATGGGACTTTTTAATCACAACCAGGCAATTCTGCCAGCATTTAAAACAGCTGTAGTGATTAGCTGTGTAATCATCTCACCTGTCTTATGACATATGGGCTGAATCTGTAAGCTCTGAATTCATTATTAGTCTTCATCAGTTGTCTCTGGAATATAAAATGGCTATTGAAGGGACTACAGTAAAAGGGACCAGAGAGAAACACCGTGAGCGCAAGTAACTCTCTCACACACTCACGCACATGCAGACGGGGTGTATGCGTCCGTCTTAAACTCCACGGCTTTCTTGGTTATTAGTCGTCAATCATACAGTGCAGTAACTACCGTGAATCTTTGTCGAACCTAATCTGAACATGATGGAGGAACATGATGGAGGAACAGGAGTCTGTAACGGGTGGAGGTGGCTCCTGCGTTCTCCCGTCTCCAGCCAGGTGCTGACGGAGAAGCTCGTTAATCCACCTCCTTGTTTCCCGCCGTCCCATCGGGTGGAGGGTTTTCAGGAGTGAGACTACGTCACGCCGCCCCGGTTCACGCGCCGCCGATCAGACCGGCATCCGGCGCTGGCGGTAACGAGCATTGTCTCCAGTTTGGAGTTAATTGCTAATTGTTCTGTTAAGTGTGATTGCAGACTGTGATGACAAATCAATCAACACGAAGCAATTAAACGTATAAAACTGAAGCGTTTGAAGGTGTTCCAGCAGCCACCGCTTGGTCCTTCTTTATTTCTGCAGCAAATCTGGGCTGATAACACAGAATACGTCACGAGGAATATTTGCTTTGGGTGCAAATGAAACAGTACAGGGACTAATTTGTGTTCATTTCTGGTTATAGATTAGTTAATGAGGCAGGAACCGCTTTCACCGGGGTCAGAGGATTATGCCGTTATTCATTCTCTTTATCATCGGTGACACGGTTCCTTTTCCCCATGGCGTTGTAAAGCTAAGATAACTTTGTGCATGAAGCGCAGGACGTCCTCTACATACTTACCTTTCATATTTATAGGACACTGTGTCTAACTCTGTGTTTTTTGAGCACTCAAATAACTTAGATTAGCTGACATTATTGTGTGATGAGGCCTCCGAGACACGCTGTATCACAGGGCTGCCTTCCCATTAACGTCCATGAATGAGCCGTGACGTCATGCACCTTTTCACCTTGACTTGTCCAAGGGCGAGCCATTCAGGTTGGGCAGAATTTATACACATTTAGCCCAGTCGCCCGGGAGAGCCGCGCCCTTGAGCTTTAAAGCAGCTCATTTGCATATGCACGCCGCTTGAAGCCGAAGCATATAAATTAATGCGAGCGCGCTCATAAATATTTATATCGCCGGTGTATTCCACAGTCGGTAAGTGGGCGAGTCAAAGAGTGACCTCGAACTGTTGTTCAACTTTCTCTTGTGAGGAGGCCGGAGGAGGTAAAGCAGATATGTGAAGGAGAAGGTCACGGGTCACACGACCCCCTCTCCATCTTCTGAGAGCCGCTGTCGTCAGGCGCAGGTCGGCGGGGCGGCTCTCGTCTATAGAAACGCCACGTGAGGCTGTGCTGTGTGTAAACAGCGTTCTTGTGAGTTAACGTGGAATTTTAATGATTGCCTTCGTTTTGACATCAGACTTTGGAGTGGAAATTAGATGTATGACAGATTCCCACTTTTAACACAAACACCAACACTGTTCCTTTCCTTTCAATTTTCTTTCCGTCCCTTTTCCTCTGTTCCCTTCTCTTCCCTTCTGTTTCTTTCTGTTCTTTTCCTTTCTCTTCTCTTCCCTCCCCCTCTCTTCAGTTCAGTTGAGCATTACATTCTTCTCCTCCCACATATGAGACTCATAAGCAGAGTGCCAGACCCTCGCTGGTCATTTCTTCACGCCTCACTAACTCAAACGTCGCCGGTCGATCAGTTGCTCTCTGCATGCTGTGTACCGCATCAGTCATATCTGGAAAACAAGTTGCCTACCACTGCCTGACGTCTGAAAATCAGTTCAGAAAATTGTCCTGAGTTCAGACCCAGGGTTACGGGTTCCTGGGAGAGCCCGCACGTTCTCCGTCCAACCATTTCCTGCTGTTTTTTTTGCGTTTTGGTTCCCCGAAGATTCGCAAGAGCTTTCCAGCAGGGCTTTGAGAAGCACACAACTACCTCATTTTCTCAGCATGGATAGAACAAGTTTGAACCTGGTGTCAGGGGGTTCGAATTCTTCGAAACTCTGAAATACCATTTTATTTAGTGTCTAACAAGACTTGGGTCATGTGAAAAATTCCGAATGCAGTAAAATCTTTACATTTATATAGTGAATGGGGGGAAAAGAAGTGAACTGTGAGTAGGTGAATATTCATTATCACCTTCAGATGGCTTTACGTGTTCCCTGAAAGGAGACCAATGTAATTCCTTTCAGTGATTGTATATTGCTTTGAAATGAATTCCTCTTTTGAATATAATCAAATACATTTTCATACACGGGCTCAAAACCATTCAGTCTGCGGGTAAATAATGGTGTGTGAAGCATCAGTGGTAGTTCCAATAGGTGAAGGGTGTGAACGTCTGGCCTTCACCTCGGGGCGCCAGACACTTGCAGCTCATCTTGAGCTGACACTTGCAGTGCTCTCCATCTTCCTCCACATCTCCATACCCGACGTGAAACACCGCCGCCCGACCGAAACCGGCTCCCGCGAGCTTGGACCCACTAACCTGGCCCGTCCTGCGGTGCTGACTCGGCCTGAACCTCCGCCCCGCAGGACATGAAGGAGACAAGGGTCAGGACTCTGGCCTGTCTGGGCACACCAGTGGTGGAAACAACGGGACTCTGGCTGTCCGTATAGACACACTGTCTTCAAATGGAGACTGGGGTCGTACTTCTTAACATAGGGACCCTCCACTAAACAGTGAATAGGCCGGTTATAAGTAAGCCCTTATGAATATAACAAGGATGTATATAACACACACACACACACACACACACACACACACACAGACACAATATACAATATATACAGTTTAAATACACACACATACACACACACACACACACACACACATACACATATATATATGTGTGTGTGTGTGTGTGTATGTGTGGGTTATATACAGCCTCGTGCGTCGTGGCAACATGTGTCATGATTAATTCTTTAAAGCCTTTTCATCCAGTTTGGGGCCACACTGGGGGTGTGGGGGTGTGGGGGGGGGGGGGGTACAGAGCCTGTCCCAGCCATAACCACAGAGAGGACATCAACACATCACAAGGCACACTCACTCGACATCAATCGACGTAAACCTGCAAAGGCACAGGGAGAACACACACACACATACGCACACACACACACACACACACACACACACACACACACACACACACACACACACACACACACACACACACACACACACACACACACACACACACACACACACACACACACTCCAGTAGCCAGGCTGGGGTTCAAACCCAGGTCACTGCAGCTGTGAAGCAACACCATGAACCCCATATGTCATTTAAATGAAATCTGTTTCTTTGCTGTATGCTAAAAAACGTTTTCTCAAATATCAAGATATTTGATCAAATAACATCTTGCAATGCCAACACCATGAAGGAGTTTTTGTACTGCTTTACAGCAATGTGCCACAATAAATATGTCCTTTTACAAGATGTAATGACTTTAAATGGCCTCCTTTTGTTGTATTGAAATTTTTCAATAATGTAATTTTATCATCTGTGAACGTACTGAAATATATGGGTCATAGTGACCTGTCACTGTAAAATGAGGCATTTTACTCATTGTAAGAGCTCATCTGAGCTGAGGAACACCCAGAAATGAGTAACATACAGATGTCTAGCACAATTAGCACACAAGTTAAAACCTTAAGTGAGGCAAACCAAGTTTCACACTCCCTAGTGTTTCGCATTCTTTGTGTTTTAACTTCAAAGGTGTTTAGCATGCCTCAAAATGTGAACTTCAGAATAATACAGTTTATTGCTAATAGTCTTTTCGTTAGCTGTGCTTTTGAAATGTGGTCTGGTGCCGTACAACTTTTAAACTGTCAAAAAATCCTCTCCACCGTGATACGTGGTGACATGTCAAGGCACTGGACCTCAGCAGCTCAGTTGATGAAGATAAGCTAGAGAAGGAGGAGCCTACCATAGTCCCGCCCCCTCATCTGGACCCTCCCGCAGAAGGAGGAAGGAGTAGAGTTCTCTAAATGTCAGTGGGCAGATCCCACGTCACGTCTCCCCGGGGCGAACGCCAGTGGAAGTGTGGTGTGAAGTCTCCAGCAGAGGTTCACATGGCAACAACAGCGGAACGAGTGCTACCGTGTGTGTGTGTGTGTGTGTGTGTGTGTGTGTGTGAGTGTGTGTGTGTGTGTGTGTGTGTGTGTGTGTGTGTGTGTGTGTGTGTGTGTGTGTGTGTGTGTGTGAGTGTGTGTGTTGGAGGGTGTCAACGGCGTGAGCAGACGTGATGTTGGTGGGCCCGGAGAGGGCAGAGAGAGGGGCGTGGTGGACACGCTGGACACATGGTGCTCTTTTCACATTCCACCCCCGTGCCCGGGCTTTTTGTCACAAAACACCTGCCAAGACTGGGCAGAAAATCGCCTGTGCAAGAGAATACAGCCCCAAACAGGGGTGTAACGGGGCAAACTTTACCTTTATTTGCCTCTCTGTCCTCATTTTTGGGTCAAGTGCAATTCTGTTTAATGAAACTATAGTGTTTGAACAGAGGAATGTAAATTTGCCCTAATGTTTTGTGGTAATCCTGCTATCCTGCTTGGGGAGGGGGAGGTGGTTTGTCTCTTAAGCTGTAACGTTCTGCAGTTATCATGACGATACCTTACAGTAGCAGTGCCTTGCTCAAACCACTCCTTTAATTCTGCGTTTTTCTCTGAGCTATTAGCGAGAAATGCTGAATGTGTCATTACAGTGTCCTCAAACACAGGAGATACTGCAACTTCCCTGAGGGAAACAGCTAATTGGATGTTTGCAACTGCTTTCCTGAAGTAACACCCACCACATTTACTGTGTCCAAAGTCCAAGTGAAAACGCGACATTGTGGGGAGAAACTGGTCATTTCACTGATGTCACGGCGGTTCAATCCATCGGTAGGACAAGTTCAGGACGCTACCGCCCGGCTGCTGTGACCTAACTGTGATGGGAGGGTGGGGGAGGGGCGGGGCGTTGACGGGACTCTTGAGGATTAGATTACAGTGCCCTGATTAGACGATTACTGAACAGGGGGGTCGTCATGCGGCGTGGCCATGACAACCCAGAGGCGTGTCGCGTAATCCATCCATTACAGACACTGACAGTGACGAGGAGGCGTGCACGCCCAGAACCCATCAGAGGCCCAGCGGGTCAAGCCGAATGTCTTTTCACGGGCGGGACGAGGGCACACACCGGCCCCGCCATCAGTTAAGCAGGAGGAAGACACAAACAGGGAATGTGTTTTTGTTTTGCTATTTAAGCGGGACCTGATTATCTTTAGCTGCAAGGTCTTGTCCAGGTTTGGAACGTGGCCGGAGTATCTAAAGCTCGGCCGGTGGCAGAGCGCACGAGGCAGGAGGGTGCGAAAGAAAGGAAAAACAGGGAAAAAAAAACCCTTGAAAATGATTGCAGCTTTTCTTCTCGTTAGTAGTTCTTGGTCAAACTCGTTTTTGAAAGGCGAGGAACAGACCGATGCTTGAGGGCATTTAAATAACCACCATGACGAAAGCGAAAGAGCTGTGAAGAACAGACTGTAGAAAGTCAATAGATAATAAGCAGTGTTTTTAAAGGACATCGTTATTAGAATCTGCCAACATCTAAACCTTTATTTTTTTTAGCACGCATAACAGTTACTGGGTTTTTTTTAACCGAAAGTCGTTTGGTTTTTCACTGTGACAGCAGTGTGATGGGCAACATTACGTAAGTCGGACGTATGCACAAAGGACCTGTCACACTTTGGCTCACCTGAGGCAGAACTACGTGTTTTTAATGGACGTGTGTCACAGTGCATTTACTACGTGATTTTTCTGCATGATAAAAGCGCTCTGTGCTTCTTCCGTCCACCTTCCGTGTTTTTATCGGAATGGCGCACACACACGTACACGAGCGACTGCGTTTCCAGAAGACATGGGGGCGGGGTCATCATCGTGCTGTCAGGTCATCGTGCGGTAAGGTCATCGTGCTGAGTGTGAGCATGAAGTCCGAGTTTCCCGTGTGCGGAAAACGTGGCGGGGACTGAATCGTCCGCCCATGTGACCTCCATCTGTAAGGTTCAAGGCTGAGCACCATATGATGGAGCATCTGATGACCCACCATGCCTCATTGGCTGTCATGGTCCAAAGGGTCAAAGGTCTACACCAGTCCGCTGAAGGGCATAGCTACTGAACAACATGCTGTGGCCAAAGGATTTCATCACAAATATGGACTTTGTTTTTTAGTATAGTATTAGTAGTATGGATTGTACAGTATTTAAGGACAGCATTATGAAAGTGGGCAGCATGGTAATTTTTATACACATCTTTTTTTTTATATAGACCCCACAATGGCAACATAAATGATCGTGACAAAAACAGCAATGTCAAGCTTTAAAGACATAGACTTCAGTTAAACATCAGCATGTTAATAATGCTGTACAAACTGATAAAGACACAGACTTCAGTTTTGCTCTGTCAGTAGTGCCCTGTCCCCTTGGGCAGAGTGTGAATGAGGGGCTCCCTCACACCACAGTCTTCCATAGCAGCCGGGCAGAATGTGGCATTCAGGAAAAGAGAGAGAGAGAGAGAGAGAGAGAGAGAGAGAGAGAGAGAGAGAGAGAGAGACAGACAGAGAGAGAGACAGAGAGAGAGAGAGAGACAGAGAGAGAGAGAGAGAGAGAGAGAGAGAGAGAGAGAGAGCCTGCAGGATGGACTGGCACAGCAAGACAGCATGACTTACAGGTGATTACAGCTGGGTGGTGTGTCTCACAGACCCTCTCCTCTGCTGTCCTGTGTGGGGTGGACAGGATGATGGGGGAGGCACAGGGATGCTGGTGTTATGGCACACTCGCTCTCACTAGCACACTTCACCATGACGGGTGGTGGCGGGTGGTGACGGGTGGTGGTTGGTAGTGGGGGGGTGGTGGCGTGCGCGGGGCCGACATGAACCAGGACGGGTGTGTGACGGAGAGCGGAGGAGCGGTGGATCAGCTGTCCAGTGTCACACACACCGCACGTTGTGTTTTGTGAAGCCAAAGTTTAGGGTGTAGTCAAAGGGCTCCAGCACCCACAGGAGCCTCTGAGCTCATGATTTTGCTCTTTCTCCCAACACTGAAATAGACAAACCTCTATTTATTCCATTTGTTTTTTTTTTTTAAACGGCTAATTGCTCCGCGCATCTGTTTGCGCCTTCTCGCCCAGATTGTGCCCTGCGGTCTTGCCTGGGGCAGAAACACGGGTCATGAATATTGATTTCTCATTTGTCCCAATTTCCAGGCTGTCCGTGCCGTTTGTATGGAAATGTTAAGTATGCTCTATTAACCGCCGCTGTCGTGCGCACGCCGCTGTGCATGTTTGATTTTGTTTTGCTGTGGCGGTGAACTCTGCCCTTCCATGAATAAGAATGGAGGACCCACGCTGGCCCGTTGACCACATTATCCTAATAAACGGCCTGGTGGTTTTAGGGCCGCGCCCACACCCTCCACTCCAGTCTATTATCAGTGTTTGTTTGGTGAACTGCTCTCAGTGCCCCCTCGCTAAGCCCCCCCCCCCCCTCGCTCCACCCCCCCCCCCCCCCCCTTCGCTCCGCCCCCGGCCAGTTCACCCTCGCTGCCCGAGCCGCACTTAATCTTCCCGGCCGTGCGGGCGGGGATCGCCTGGTGCTAATGAAGACAAATCATCCAATATCATCGACCTGCGGCCCGTACCACCGTAGCCCAAGCGGGGGGGTGAGGGGGTTGGGAGGGAAGCAGGAGACTGGGAGTCAGACTGGGAGTCAGACTGGGATTCAGACTGGGAGTCAGACATCCCACAGAGAGCAGACCGGTGAGCATGTTCTGAAAGTATAGTCCAGGGAGTAGGTTTATATCACCATGTGGTCTGTTACACTTTTGGGATTCTGTTTATCAGTATGTCCAAAAAAACCCCACAGTCTCTATGCTAATCTCCTTCTGCAGTTATCAAGGTACATTCCTCAAACATCGACTTGTTGTTCTTTGACCCATTTGACCCGCCGTTTTACGACGCTCATGCCATATAGCTCGGCCATGGCCGCCCCGGCTGGTGTCCTCCTGTTTGACTTGCCATTAATGTTCCTCACTCGTGCTCTTCCTCACTCGTACTCTTCCTCACTCGTGCTTCTCCTGACTTTCTGAAGCCCACAGGAAAACGTACATCTCCCTTTCTGTTTCCTTGTTTAAAAAAACCTTCATTGAAGTGGAAGGAGCCTGGTGTTCCTGCTTTGTTTTGGTTTTCTTGTTCCTTCTTCTTATATTCTAACTTTGAAGTGATGAGCGGAGAGGATGAACACGAGGTGTGTGAGGATCAAAGCCGCCTCCCTGGGTCTGCTCGCCGAGATAGCAAATAAGCAGCAGAGTCAAGGTTCCTCCAGGAAATTATATAGCTCTATAAATTATAGAAATAAATATAAATTATAGAAACTGTCACTTTGCTCATTTAGATTAGGTTCATCTGTCACCTTCATACAGCAGCTATAGCAGTGCAGGTGATACAGTGCTGCCTGCATTCGAATTAGTTGGGGGGGTATACAGGACATTTTTCTTCTCGCAGCCGCCGTGCGCTTGCAGTGTCTAAAAACAAAAAACACGCCCAGTGACGGGGGTGATCGCCCTCTCTTCACACCGACAAACACTAGGTCAAGCGTCACGTTACAGAGACGCTGTCCTTCCTGATGTAAGGCGATATCGGTTTCGCTAATCGTGTCGACAAGACATCCAGGCATCGTGGAGGGTGAGCTGCTGTATCACGTTATGTCACGAGAAAGAGAGAGAGAGAGAGAGAGAGAGAGAGGGAGGGAGGTAGAGGGAGAGAGAGGGAGAGTAGCCAAGCCAAGGTGAAGTCCAGTGTCTGATAATTAACCATGTACCTGAACCTCACCCTGCTGTGATTTAACCACTCCATTCAGGCAGTGAAGAGGAGTCAGCTTGTAATTAGCCATGCAGGAGGTTTTGAGAAAGTATGTCTGGTTTCTCTCTCTCTCCCCTCTATAAGAAAAGGAGGAGGGTCTCTCTTGCTCTATTTAATTCCTCTTTAAATTCCCAATATCATCATGGAGGCTTTAGGTTCAGGTAGAAGTCACAGTGGACGTTACATAAGCAGAGCGACTCAGACCTCTTTAGCTTTCAGTTGTTTGTTTAGTCCTGGTCATTTTTTTAAACCTGATTTACCTAAAGGAGTTTTCACAACTGTAAACTAGCCTGTAAAATACTGGACACAATGGAAAGATAATAACCATAGTCAGTTCTTAAAGCAGTATATGCCACAGTCAGTGTATAGAGCTTTTACACATTAAGAATTAATGACCACGTGGCAAAATTGGTGATCACACAGGGCAGGTCTTTCAGATTTAAGAGGTAGATACCTGGATTATGTTGACTTTCTCTGTATGAAGTCATATCACTGCATCACCATATACCGCTGGATAGTGTAAGAAGTGTTACCATTCATGCTGTAAACACTTTCTATTGCTCTTTGCTTGTACAGAAAGTAATAAAAATAACTACAGAGAGGAAAAAAATAACAAGACACAATGATACAATGATTCTGCTGGTTCTCTATGAGGCTACATGCAGTTGATCAGTTGCTGTGCAAAAGTTCAAGAGAGACTGCCAGCACTTCTGAAAGTGAGATAAGGATGGTGGTTTCTTGGCATATGGAGATCTAGGGGACAAAGGAAGTAGCATCCATGTGCCTGGGTGTTGAGCAGGTAGGCTGGTATTCTTCGTGTGCGTCTTCAGATCCTAGAGGGACTTGGTTGGGCTGAGAGCTGAGATCGAGATGAGCTCTGCTTTAGGAAATGGCTGAGACGTAACTGAGCTCTGCTTGAGAAAAGGGCTGAGATGGAACTGAGTTCTGAGACAAAAATGACTAAGATGGAGCTGAGCTCTGCTTTTGGAAATGGCTGAGACGGAACTGAGCTCTGCTTGAGCAAATGGCTGAGACGGAACTGAGCTCTGCTTGAGCAAATGGCTGAGACGGAACTGAGCTCTGCTTGAGCAAATGGCTGAGACGGAACTGAGCTCTGCTGGCTGGCCACTTCTGCACTTGATGGTTAAGATCCTCGATGCTCAAGGATGGACATCTACCAGGTGTTTCTGCCATTTGTGTTGTCAAATCTCAACATCTTTCACTGACTGAGTGTAACGTAGCTCGCGCTACGGAGCGAGGAGACGGACACAATCGCTGAGAGGAGCGAGATTTATTAAAGGGGATACCATACTCGTCGTCAGAAAGCCAGGCAGGGTCCATAACGGGAGGGCAGTCCGAATAGCAGGCGAACACGGGCATAACGAAGACAGGGGAACACGAGAACAGACTATGAAGGACAAAACAAAAACACACGACGGCCAGGTATACAATAAACGGTCCAACATCCAAAATATCAAAACACCAGACAAAGGACAAGGGAGACTCAGGGGTTTATATACATGGGACAGAAAACGAGGGACAGGTGTGAACGATAATACAGGGGCGTGGTAACAAACGAGGAATCACGAAGACAAACGAGCTGGGCGGGATGAACAGGCAGGGAACACGGACATAAGGGAACCCAGAGTGGCAGCTACGAGAGGGGGCGTTGACCTACGTGACATAACCCCCCCTCAAAGCGTGCCACTCCGGGGCACGCAAGGGCAGACAGGACAGGGACACCGACCAGGACAGGACAGGGAACTACGGCACACGGCGAGGGACAGGAACAGAAGACACAGGACAGACCAGAGGGACAGGACCGGGCAGAACAGGACATGGGACCTGGGGCATGGCAGGGACAAAGACAGGGGACATGGAGACTGGCCAGGAGCTGGGCCGGGACACGGTATGACACGGGACACAGGGGGGCAGGACAGGGCCAGGGCGAGGCACAGGAGCAGGACTGGACAGGACAGGACTGTGGACAGACACGGGAGTCGGGCCAGGGGACAGGGCAGAGGAGAACACGGAGGCAAAGACAGCATGAACAACAGAGACGGGTACAGGCACAAGGTGGGTGACAACTTGGGGAACAGACATGGGGACGGGGACAGAGACGACACCACAGGAAACAGACACGGGAACAGGAACACAGACCTTGACAGACACAACCACGGGGACAGGGACCAAAACAAAACCAGGGACAGGACCAGGGAGCAAGGGGAACACGGGCAACGGAACATAGGAGGCACAGGACGGAGCAGGGGGAACACAAAGTCCATGCCCAACAGGGGGCAGCACAGTCTCAAGGGGGACAGGCGGGGACCGCTGGCGGGCAGCGGGGACAGGCGGGGTCCGCAGGCGGGCAGCGGGGACAGGCGGGGTCCGCAGGCGGGCAGCGGGGACAGGCGGGGTCCGCTGGCGGGCAGCGGGGACAGGGGCCGGCAAGGACGACCCCTCCTGGGTCGCGGAGACAGGAACCGGCGTGGGTGAGACGTCCTCGGGGGGCGGAACCACCATCGGGCTGACGTCCTCGGGGGGCGGAACCACCATCGGGCTGACGTCCTCGGGGGGCGGAACCTCCATCGGGCTGATGTCCTCGGGGGGCGGAACCACCATCGGGCTGACGTCCTCGGGGGGCGGAACCACCATCGGGCTGACGTCCTCGGGGGGCGGAACCACCATCGGGCTGACGTCCTCGGGGGGCGGAACCTCCATCGGACTGACGTCCTCGGGGGGCGGAACCTCCATCGGGCTGACGTCCTCGGGGGGCGGAACCTCCATCGGGCTGACGTCCTCGGGGGGCGGAACCTCCATCGGGCTGACGTCACCGGGGGGCGTGTCCGCCATACTGACGTCACCGGGGGGCGTGTCCGCCATACTGACGTCACCGGGGGGCGTGTCCGCCGCGCTGACGTCATCCCAGGTCCGAGCCAGCCACTCCCGGGGTGCGTGGCTACTGCGTCCCCCCAAAAAATTCTTGGGGGGCCTTCGGGGAGTAGCTTCTGGGATCAGCAGAGGGAGGTCCTCCTCCACCGGGTCGAGCCTGGCAGAACACACAGACACAGAAGCTCCTCGGTTGCTCTCTCTGCTGCGGCTCCGCCTCCCTTGAGGTGCCGGGAGCTCGCGGTGATCAGAGAGAGTCAACCGAGGGTTAAGCGAAAACTTGTCTGTGCGCTCAGACCGTCTGCCCGCTGCTCGCACTACAGGAGGTTTTTCCCTGTCGTGTTCGCAAAACCGGGCAGACACACAGCGCTCAGATGGAGTCTCGTCGCGAAAGCCAGTAGAAAGAGACTGCGCTTTCTTTGGTCGGCGACGAGACTTCCTTGTACCCGCAGCGCCAGGGGTATTCCTGTCTCTGGTTTGTTCGCACTGAAATACCGGAGAGTCGAACCGGATTAAACCAGCCGACATCCATTCACAGTGTTTGAACTCACCAGAGTCTCGCTCTCTCGCTGTGTCCTTGATAGGTCTGGTGTTATGTAACGTAGCTCGCGCTACGGAGCGAGGAGACGGACACAATCGCTGAGAGGAGCGAGATTTATTAAAGGGGATACCATACTCGTCGTCAGAAAGCCAGGCAGGGTCCATAACGGGAGGGCAGTCCGAATAGCAGGCGAACACGGGCATAACGAAGACAGGGGAACACGAGAACAGACTATGAAGGACAAAACAAAAACACACGACGGCCAGGTATACAATAAACGGTCCAACATCCAAAATATCAAAACACCAGACAAAGGACAAGGGAGACTCAGGGGTTTATATACATGGGACAGAAAACGAGGGACAGGTGTGAACGATAATACAGGGGCGTGGTAACAAACGAGGAATCACGAAGACAAACGAGCTGGGCGGGATGAACAGGCAGGGAACACGGACATAAGGGAACCCAGAGTGGCAGCTACGAGAGGGGGCGTTGACCTACGTGACACTGAGCTTTTGAAGCAACTAGCTGGCCCACTTTCTTTGGCGTAGCAACTTTGGCCACTCATGCATGACATACAGTCCAGCCAGAGTTGCAGCAGCAGCACAACACTATGCTACATACTAGCACGTCTTCCAGCACCACTCTGGTCCCAGTACAGGCCAAGTCAACTTCATGATGTTTCTCAGGTGATGTATGTCTACTGACACAGATGTAACAATTATAAGGGACAGAGCGCTATCCAGATGGTCAAACAGCCTGGTCACACGGTTGCCAGATCAGCGTCAGTTTAGGTCTGCCTGAGAAGATTCCACAGTCCTATTCTGCTTACCCAGGCATGTTCATTCAGGATAAACCCTCCTTGTTTAGGGATCTGCATATGAGGCAGGGTCTATCAAGAGCTCTTGGCACTGTGTAGATCATTTTAATACCTCATGCAACTTTTATCCAACCAAGCACCTGCCCTGGGCTTACTGCATCTACACACCCACCATGGAACATGAGGAGAGGATGGAGATAGGCTCTCTCTCTCTCTCTCTCTCTCTCTCTCTCTCTCTCTCTCTCTCTCTCACTCTCTCTCTATCTCTCTCTCTCTCTCTCTCTCACTCTCTCTCTCTCTCTCTCACTCTCTCTCTCTATCTCTCTCTCTCTCTCTCTCTCTCTCTATCTCTCTCTCTCTATCTCTCTCTCTCTCTCTCTCTCACTCTCTCTCTCTTTTTCTCTCTCACTCACTGTGTCGGTCTCTCTCTCTCTCTCACACTCTCTCTCTCTCTCTCTCTATCTCTCTCTCTCTCTCTCTCTCTCCCAAAGGCTTTATGGAAGTTCTTGGTGCTCATGTATAATTACTAAACATCACCAGTTGTTTCATGCGATGCATTTTGCATGAACTGTATGCATCCACTCGAACACTGATTCAGCAGTGGTTCCATATTCCCATCCTCGCTGTTCAACAACTTGATGCTGATTTAGGGTTTTGATCAGTTTAGCTTTTGTCATCAGTTAATATTGTCCTTAAAGCTAACAGAATACCAACTCCTACAAAAGACCAACCCCCTGTATTAGGGCTCTCACCAGGAATTTGAAAGCTCATCTCTGGGTGTTCGGTGCCTCACGTAGAAGGACGTTCTCGTCTCTAATTTTCCTCGTCGTTAATATTACCTTGTAGCTCATCCCCATTCGACACAGAATGACACGTTCCGCCTGCTCTGGAATACCAGGAGCACAAGACTGGAACTGAACACCAAACAGGTTTAGGTTTGATAGGTGTCTCTAAGAGTGCTTAAATGTTAAGTCTGATTATTGATTACTTGGATCGATCTCTCTTCTCTTGAATAGTTGATCATGCTGCATTCGTTGATTATGCTGTATAATGCTAGCCTACACTGGAAATAGCAATGACATCACACAGCCAATCACACTCACGCATTTGTGCAAATCTAACAAATCACAGCTGCTGTTTTCACAACTATTGTGGTAATTAATTGTGGTAATTAACTGTAGTTTGCACCCATTTTCTACAACTCATAACACCTTAATATTCAACTCAAGAGCACATGAGGTGAACAAGTAATACTTTATATCTTTTTTTTGGAGTGGGGGGTGTCGGAGTGCCAGGAAATGTGCCTGACAGGTACCGTTGAGCTGCTTAAAGCACTTAAAAGCCCATGATCACTGACCTGCACAACATTACGCATTCAATTATGGCCAGTGAATGCAGAAAACTGTGAGATATACTTAGATGTACTTTAATGACCTGTACACTTAACTACACACTTTCATGGAAAACTTTTTTTTTTTACCACAGTATGACATATTATTTTTACATGGACACTTAATAGGACAAAGCGTGACAGCTTTTAAGGACTTAAAACATCCTCACGATCAAAGAGTGGTTGTTAGCAAAGGCAGTAATTGAGGGGTTTCATTATTAAACGTCTCAGGTAGTGAGTTAGTTATGGCTTAGTTAGTCATACGCCATAGATGGTGGAATAATTTAGATTAACTTCAGATTAACATGCATGAAACATACACATAATTAAAGAAACATCATGGAGAGATCTGAAATTTTCATCTTAGGTGCATGTCCACTGTGAGAAACAAAATCTTTAAGTGGACAAAATAATCAGTGGAGTGCAGGTGAACTTTTTAGAGGCAGACTAACAGGTCTTTGAGGGCCAGAACATTTGCTGATTGGCAGGTGTTCAAATACTTATTTGCAGCAGTAACACACAAATAAATTATTGAAAAATTATACATTGTGATTTCAGGAATTTTGTTTTTAGATTATGTCTCACACAGTGGACCTAAGATGAAAACTTAAAATACTTATTTTCTTCACTGCATATATACACACATATGTATTTATATTTATATACATATAAATGTATGTATATGTATGCATGTATGCGTGTTTATGTTTCATGCAGTTCCATGTATGTAGACAGATACATATATAGATGTGTTTATGCATGCAATGAATCTATGCAGTCCAAGTGAAATTCATGGTGATGTTTCTCAGTGTATGTCTACTGATGATATTCTCATGTACCCGCGCACACACACACACACACACACACACACACACACACACACACACACACACACACACACACACACACACACACATTAGTGGTGGGCCCCCTACGGAACAGTGCAACAAAGACAGAGTTTATAGAACAGAATGCTAATAGGATGGACAAATGAATAAAACATGATGCTTGCTGGCTATGTTTATGCCTCTGACGGTTAACGTTACTGCAAAATCAGAGGCGATAGATTTCAAGTCCAAAATCCTTTGACATTTTCGGTGAACAGAATTGCCCGAACCATTAAGTCTTAATGTAAACATCCCGTTCTGCTCATTCTGCTCCCGTTCTTCAGGAATTCTGCTCATGTTTTCCACTGTGGAGCTCTGCTTTTGTGTCTGAATGAACATTTCCACACCTGCCCCGACTACACCGCAGAATGCGTAACAAGTCAGAGACTACTCCACCTTTAGGCTAAACGTTTACGCCAGGCTACGTGTTTTGGTCATAGCAAATATATGTCATATTTAACTAGTACACTGCTGGCCGGCATGCTACAAATTCTTCCGAGAACCATGGAGAATGTATGAAAAACCACCTGTGCATCTGTCCATAAGTCCACCATGGAGGAGGCGGCTAACAGGTCAGCGTGACGCCGTGTTAACGCAGACGCAGAGCGGCCGCTCAGCCCCGACAGCCCCCCTGGCCCACCGTGCGCTGCCGTTACTTCAGCTCGCACGAGTAGGAGCGACCTGTCCGCTCTGTGATGCGAGAATGCGATTTCTGGTTTTCCTGGCTGAGACACTCGCCCCCTCTCCTCTTTTCACTGCAAATGTATTTGTCTGCGGAACAAAGACGCTCAATGCCGGTCTGGTCATTAGCAGGAGTGCCTTAAGAACCGCCATGTGGTCCGGTGTCTCACTGGTTAAAACTCGTGATGTTTATCTGCAGTAAGTGCGTCTGTGTAAGCTGTGCAAATTCACCACAGCTGTGGATTTTGAATTTTATGATCAGTATATATAAGTATCATGAATTATTCATGTAAATATTATGTAAAAAAAAAATAAAACTACTTTATTGAACAGATTATTTTTGCACATTTATGTGAGAATTATTTACATCCAATAAACGTGTAAACTACATTTACAATATTCCACATAAAACTGATGAAGTAGACTAATCAAGATATCATCAGCATATGTATGCGATTTTCTTGTATGTATAATTTTGATCATAACGCTGTATTGTTATACTAAGAGAGCACAGTTCTAACCGTAATCTTAAATATTAAAACTTCTAAAATGTTAAGCTTGTTAACTCCCTGGTTAGTTGTGTGACAGAACCAACCTGAACTTTTAGAACCTCAGGTGCAGGGACGGACCACCCCAGTGCGTGATAGCTTTTTAATTTCAGCGGCATGAGTGTTTTATGTTTCATGCTCATGGTTTGAGTGAAATCTCTCTCTTTCTTTTCTCTCCCACATCGTCTGCCCTGACTGATGGACCTCTCCATTCTCAACGCAGGTAAGTCCGTTTGATCTCCTCCAGTCCTTCAGTTCGCTGTGAGCCGGGCCATATTTCAAACACTGACTTTAATTCCTTGGAAGCAGCCCGCTTTAGAAAACCTCCACGCATTCTGCCCATTGTAATAAATGGTGCGTGTAGTGTGCTTGCTACGATGAAGTCATGAATGGAAAAAATATGACTGTGAAAAATGAAGTGTGCACAGGGGATGTGGGATAATACGTTTTAGATGTGTTTATGCTGCGTTTGATGTTGAGTGATTTGAATGTGTCCATAAATCAAACTGGATTAGAGAGTTTGCTGTTTAAAGACATCTAGAGGCCTATAGACGCGTTCTTTGCCTGTGCACTTTTCCAGTTTAATCAATCCAAACGAGCCCTCTGTTCATTGATCATCATCCCAAATCTTCTGTAATCTGTAATCTGAGCAACAGCTGTAATCTGGAACAATGACTTCTTGTGTGTGTAGGCCACTTGCCACAGAACACATTTATAGTTGCAGCATACTGTATCAGTCTGGCCAACGGGGAAAGGCAGAACAAACAGGATAAGCAGCGTGACTGAAGAAACTAGGATAGTCCAGCTAGTGTTGCAGGCAAAACTCTTTCACTGAAAATAGAACTCTCCGGAGGGGTTCAAGCTTCCATTTATGTAGGTATATAGACTGGGTGTGTGTGGTCTCCATTTATGTAGGTCTATAGACTCCATGTGTGTGGTCTCTGGAGCTTCTGGTGAAAAAGGACCAAAATCACAATTTTAACGCCACCCTCATGAGGCAAAATGTATTTCTTTCTTATTTAAACCGAATCTTCCCTGTATGTAATTGCCTTCAGTTCCATGGTGGTAGGTCTCTCTCTCTCTCTCTCTCTCTCTCTTTCTCTCTCTGTCTCTCTCTCTATTGTAATTAGCAGGCTGGGTGTGGTAGAACTAAGCGTTCTCTTAAATGTGAGAAGCTAGCCAAACGTCAGTTCCAATCTGCTGCTTATGAGGCATTAGAAGATGCCTGACCATTCTTGGAAGGAAGTTGTGTCCGTCTGGTTCGGGTTATGGTTCTAGTTCTGGTTCTGGCTCTTGCAGACAGGTGAAGTTGTTGGACATTATCAGTGTTTGAACTAGCAATCTGCCCACTTTGCTCTAATACTAATGCACCGCAATTGTTGTGTGTGGGCCTGAAAGGAAATTACATTGTTCTGCACTGAACTGGGCTTTCAGCAATCACCATTAAGAGAGGAATTTGGCCCAGTACAAAGCTTATGAACTAGCGGTGCACTGTTATATATAGAGATGGGTTTTATTGAGACGGAGTTGCTTTTGCCGGTCTGCACTCATTTATTAAGATGAATTGTGACTTAAATGCACAGAATGAGGCTGTTGACCTCGCAGCATGGTTTCTGGGAGTTAGAGTTCATCAATTATCAGGAAGCCTCTCGAAGATGGGGCGGCTACATGCTTCCATTGGGTAATAAGCCCAATCGCCTCACCCTTTGTGAGATTGCACAGGTAATTCTGTCTGCAGGCGGTTGAATCTTCCTCCGGTGTCTCGTGTCAGCACTGCCATGGTTTGGGAACTAAATCCGTTTTGGGGGCTTCGGATCACCACTGCTGCTACCAAGGCACATTTTCTCTTCAGCTGGTGTTACAAGGATTTTGTTTTTAACGGCGATTTCCTTTCGTTTCTCTTCTGCAGTTAGCTTCTTCAAACTACACCTCTCAGTTCACTCCACTAATGAGACCAATCATCGACTTGCTCTTGTTAGGCTGTTAGATCGCTGAATCAACCATATTCAGCTCAGTGTGAAGAAGAAGTGGACATTATTGATAGCAGGACTGAGAACCATGACGCACTGGGATTGAGCGCAGGACCACAGGGATGTTTACGCACTTTCTGTCAATCCTATTACGTTTCTTCTCTTCGACATCCCACTATTTGTCCTGTACATAATGTTAATGTCTCGCAATTGTTAATGTCTCGTCTTTTAAAATAACTAACTCCAGTGCGTCGCCTTTGGAAATGGCAAAGTGTGGCACTGAGGTCTTTCTTCACCCACGTTTATAAACCCAGTTTATCCGCCATCAACCGCTCCATTTAAATCTGAAGGAAAGTGTGAAGACCAAGGGTTTTCTAAACCTTATTTAAGTGTCTCGGTGAAATTCATGCAAGGGCTGGATAGAAACTGAGGGATAAGCTCTGAGGACACTGAGGGTGGCTCTTAATAATTTAGTCCCTGGAGAGACCAGTGGGATTTCTCAGCGCTGACTTTTAATACCATGTTTAAACTCTTTCCTAATGGACTTGGCCTCTGCTGTTCTACACAGCTGGAGAATTTATACTCCTCTCGCTGTAATTTGGTTCCCCAGGAGCAAGAAGGTTACCCTTTATCCCCAAAGATTGCACATTATCTTTCTAAGTGCCTTTTACTACCTCTCTTCCATCATTGAGACTTTGGAGGAGATTTGGTGCATAAAGGGCTCTTGACATGTTGGGGTGTTTTTACGGTTGTAATGATGGCTTTCACCCGTCAGATAATCAGATAATCCCTTTGTGTTGCTGTGTATTTGCATTTAAGAAACGTTCTTATTTCTCGTTGGATGGAAGTGGAAAGAGTGGAAAATTAAATTAAATGTGTTTGGCTGCAATTCCACAGAGTACCTGGTTTGATGGTCACTTAATCGCTTGTAGAACGTGCCCTATTCGATAATATGTAATCAGTAATTTGTCACCAGTAATATCGGTTCTTTTTCCTTTTTTGTGGTCTTTCTCACTGTTGTTGATCATACAATGTTTCTGTGAAGGGTTTCAAGTAGTAACGTCTGCTTTTTTGCTCCCCAGGATTTTGCTCAAACTTCCTGGATTGTGTTGATTCCACTAATATTACCTGGATTGCACTAATTAGAAAATCTAGCAAGCTTGAGCAAAATCCTGGTGAGGACTTTTACTTTCTGAACCTGGAATTGACACCTCTGTCTGAATTAATAAAATCTCTGTTAAAGTTACAATCCAACTAAGACCTAGCCAGATATGTTAAGAGTCCCTTGAAAAAAAGATGTAAGAATGGTTTTTGAAAAAGTAAACTCCATCTCTGAGAACTTCAGAGGTGGCTGCTTTGAAGTAAGCCCTGAAGGACATCGAACCCTTTGGTAAGCTGGGAGGGAAAGACGAGATTGGGTCGTTATTGGATGAGTTGCAAAGGCGCCACATTGATCCAG